>NW_020447195.1:3857622-3931643 GCF_003343035.1 Apteryx rowi | reverse complement strand
CGGCGTCTCGGTGAGCGCCGGGCCGCGGCCCCGCGGCGCCGCCTGCCCCCAGCTCGAGGCCGGGCCCGGCCCCCGTGGTGTCTCGCTGCTGCGGCCCTGCCGCCTCCCCGGGGTGAATCGATCCGAGTCACAGCTGCTGTTTGTTAATTGCGCAGTTCCAGGAGGCACCACGGTGCTGGTGGAGCTCACCCCGGACATTCACATCTGCGGCATCTGCAAGCAGCAGTTCAATAACCTCGATGCCTTCGTGGCCCACAAGCAGAGCGGCTGCCAGCTCACCAGTGCTGCGGCCGGGGCCACCAGTACGGTCCAGTTTGTGTCGGAGGAGACGGTGCCCTCGACACAGGCCCAGACCACCACCAGAACCATCACTTCAGAAACACAAACCATCACAGGTATCGCGGCGTTAGGTGTGACGAGCTTGCAAGCACTCAAGTGGCGGTGCTGCGTGGCCTGGTACTCACCTTGTCCCCGCCGCTTGAAGCAGAAATAACAGTTTTCACATTAGTCGGCACATACGTGCGTATAAAGGGAGAAAAATAAGTGATGTGCTGCCTTTTTTGGTATGACAGCAGTTACTTAATTTGCTAATTGAGGTACAAGTTCTCTTAGAATAGCTTAAGTCTAGTATGTTGTATAACCGACTTGTGAAGACTAATTAAAATTGTCAATACTTATGAAAATCAAATTACTATGCATTTTATTTTTTTAAGAGTGCTCTTGATGAGAAACAGACTGAGGATTGCTGTCAGGCACCAATCCAGGCCTTTTTATGTGAGAACACTGCATCCACTAGCATTGCTTCCACAACTAATTGGCAGGAAAAATATTGCTCAAAATTTCTGCCTATGCAAAGGCTCAAGTGAGGTCCTGATCCTGCAAACGTTTAAGTATAACTAGAATTTTATTCCATGCATGAAGTTTTGCCCTTCTGTATATAGTTGTATTTTGTTTTGGTCTGGGACCTTACTAAAACCCAGTTTTTTTAACTTTAAGTTGGATGGACAGAATAGGGAAGAGCATTTGAAAGAGCAGTGAAGCAAACTGAATCCAGGGCTTAGTTCCAGGAATTCTTGTATTATAATCCCTCAAGTCAGTGTGGATTTTGGATGAGCCACTTTTCTGCTTCTTATTTACTCATCTTTAAAATGAGAGCAATTACACCATTCTGCCCTTTTTAGGGTATACAATGGTTTAATTGATTTAAAAGCCAGTATTTTGGCTAACAAAGTTTTACCTGTTATTTTTATGCATAACCGTTACAAATGGTGTAGTTGAAGGGAGCTGAACCTTTAAAATAGCTTTTTATTTGTTTTTTGGACAACATTTTCCATATAAATAGTTTGGGGTTTGTTTATTTGTTTTTCCTCTTCTGGGCTCTAGCACAGCCAGTGTTGAAAAACAAGCATAATTTTATTAATGTAAGACCTGGGCAGGCATCAGAAGAAACTGAACCGTTAATTGTGCAGTCAGATAGGATTCGAAGAGAGAGCCGAGTTAGGGTCGTGCTAAGTTCAGCATGGCTCATGGGGTCTTGACAGCATTCTCGTCTGATAGCAAGACAGCAAGGGATAGAACAGCTCTCTCCCTGCCCCCCCTTAGGAATAGGAAGCCAGGAACAGGAATGTTGCTGGAAAAATGGAATAGAGAAGTAACTAATGAAACTGGAAAATAACTAAATTTTACTTACTGGAGAAGTTAATGCTGTCAAATTGAGCTCTTTTGTGTGTTTAGTTTCTGCCCCAGAGTTTGTTTTTGAGCATGGCTATCAAACGTACCTGCCTAGTGAGAGCAGTGAGCCTCCAACTGCTGCTATTGTCTCCACGCCACCAAAAGCACGCTCGAGAAAATCCACTTCTTCACTTACACAGAAGAAACTAAACTGCTGCTATCCAGGTAAGGTGATGACTGTGTCTTCCTTCTTTTAATTTTAACATCAATAGGTTTGGTATATTTATATGCACAGTAAGGCTGTCTAATGCAGTTAAGATGCACAGAATCTGGAAAGCAACCTACTTACCAAGGGTGAGATCTACTAACATTGATGTCAGTRGCACTTTTGCTGTTGTCCTCACAAGTCCTTGGACTTTGTTCCTATTCTGTGGTATATTCTGGTGAGGCTCCAGTGGACTTGTGTATAGACACTGGCCTCTGTCCACACCCATCACAGTGTAAGGGCAGAGCCTTGCTAGCTTTTTGCTAACTGCCATCATTGTATGTGAAAAATCTTATATGTGCATTTTGCGTTACACACTTTGTTCAAGTAGAATGTTTTTAAGGATGGATTGAACTGAAATATTTTCAGAGCTTAATGTGTAAAAGAACCGTACAGTGTGCAGAAAATGTATGCAGAGACAGCCACATAGATGAGTGGCCATATTAACGGGAGCAAAAGTTACAGCATTTCTTTTTACGAGCCTGCCTTCATTTGAGAGGCACGTTTCAAATGCGCAGCATTCACTTCYGTACTCTAAAAGTGGAGCACTCTCRGACAGGATTCCTGAATGGTGAGCCATTAGCCGAGTTCCCAATAGCACTAACCTGAGATTATATGTGAAACTAATCAGTTCCACCTGTGTCCCCCATGTACTGTAAAGAGCATCTCAAGTCCTAGGCAAGATTCCAGAGAATTTGTTTTAGAGTTTACTCAAAGAATTACAGAAAAAGGTAATGCAGAGAGTGAATTGCCCCCTAGGGAAGCACTAGAAAGCTAAAGTTCATAGGTAATCCAGTTACTATTTTAAGTAGATGGGAGGAAACAGGATGGGGACTTCATTTTCTAGAAATACTGAATTTTAAAGAAATTGTACTTGAGAAGAAAGAYAAAGCCCAGGATAGGGTAGTACATTTTTATTATTATTATCTTGTTAGTTTTTCCTTGAATTTAATGTTTTGGGTTTTGTTTTTTTTTTCTTTTGATAATCTTACCATTTTCAGGTTGCCAGTTCAAGACTTCCTATGGTATGAAGGATATGGAACGTCATCTGCGAACACACACAGGTTAATGTAGTTGCTATATTTTGGGTTTAGTTGTTTTCGTCCTTTTCTGCTTTTTGCCAAAAGGTGTTTTCCTACAAAATTACAYATCTATAGATAAATTAGATAAAATATACATGTATATCTGTACATTTTAATATTGTAGTTCTCAGTATCTGAGAATTGCCCTGGGTAAGCCAGGTCCCGCTGTGGCCCATACTGTTCACAAGTAGGAAACTTAAACGTTGTACATTGGTTAAAGGCACAGCTAAGTTTGAGATGCACAGCATGTGTTTATCAGCGTGCTGCAGTATGGTAGTGCATGATGTCTCCTTAATAATTTGCTAATTTGCCCTTAATTTCTAACAGTGATTCCAAAAGTTTTCCAAGCAGTAATTTCAGAGTTGTAAGGGGAGAAATTTCCAAAGGTCTTCTAAATTTTTGGTTGTACTTGCATATGCACCCTTTTAGAGCATATTAAGAGAGCTTAGTTAACAGGCTGGCAGCTGAAATCCTGCATCCAGTACATACTTTTATAAAGCCTTTTCAGTAACTAGCACTGTTGCTATTTTAGTGTTTGGTGCACTGGGTTTGTTCTTTTTTGTTTTGTTTTGTTTTTAATTTCTGCAAATGTTTCTATGATGCAAAAATTCTTGATGTGTTGGTGCTCTTCTGTTTGTTTCAGGAGACAAGCCCCATAAATGTGAGGTTTGTAACAAATGCTTTAGTCGTAAAGATAAGCTGAAGATGCATATGCGTTCTCATACTGGGGTGAAACCTTACAAATGCAAACACTGTGACTATGCAGCTGCCGACAGCAGCAGTCTCAACAAACACCAGCGCATTCACTCCAACGAACGTCCTTTTAAATGCCAGATCTGTCCTTATGCAAGCCGCAACTCTAGCCAGCTCACTGTACATCTCAGATCCCACACAGGTAAGTTTATGCCAAGATTCAGATCTGTAAAGATTTGAAAATCATTGAGAAGATTTTTAAAAGCTCTACAGGTGTCCAGATGGCAGGAAGTGCCTATTTGACTTCTCAGAAGCTGGATGCCTAGATGCTTTTGTACATCTCATGGGCATAGAATCTAACAGGACAACACAGCTCTGCTAAAAATATGTAGAAGCAATCAGAAGGCATATCTGACTCTTGGTAGTTATTCTTCTAAGTTGATTTTTGAAACTGTCTATGACACATTCTTAAATCAATAGAACTTAAGCTGTGTTGTTGTTGTTAGCATTTGGATTCCTTCCTGTGTCTTTCAAATCTGGTCCACAGTATTAGAAACACTGAAATTATTTTATAATTGACTGGTTAAATCGGTGCAAACCTCAGCTGCATAATTTAATTTCTCTTGCACCAGTAAATTAGAAACTAATTAGCAATTTAAGTTGTATCTCTTATGACCTTTCTTTGTGGTGCCTTCCACGTGCAGGCTGATGCACATTAACAGCAGAGTATGAGAAAACTGTAACTAAATTCTGCCCATATTATATTTGTCTGGTGGACAGAAGACTTTGGTCTCCAGGCTTATAAATCTTCTACCATTTTTATATTTGTGTTATTTTCCTAGGTTTCCTGTTGATCAGAATCTCTTTTGTAGGCCGTTCCTAGAAGTGATTTGCTGTAAAGATACTCTGGTACAGTTATCTTTGATGTATAGTTATCTTCATATGTAGTTTTTCACCTAATCCAGGGTATTGAATTAGTTTCCGTGTTGTCCTTTATATATTTGAGTAGTTCTGTGAATGTTAGCTGCAAGGTGGTTAAGGTTCAGTGTTTACTAGATTAGCTTTGAACCTATGCTAGGTCTGATTCTGAAATGAAGTACTAAACATTAGTTCAGATGTGTGCAAGATGGGATTTATTTTGAGTAGATAAAAGAAACAAATCCCTTGTGCATTGTGAAGGAGGGGAGGGTTAAACCAATCTGTCATTAGCAGAAAAGAATCTTTTATACTTCACAAATCTGCTGTGATGGAGCAGGCAGGACTGTCGGGCAGTTTTACAAGTTTGCCTGTTTCCTTTGCTATACAAGATGTGATGGTGGGTCATAATGGTATAGAGACGTTGCGAGAAGTTACCTGGTAGTAAACATACTAGTCAGAGACCATGATGACGCTTTTTCCCTGTGTGATAGAGGAGTGTGCAAACTCGTGCATTTCTGTGCATGGACAGGTATGCTCTGAATTCAGCTGTGGGAGAACTTCTGAATGATGATGGTACTCTTGCATTTCCAGTAGTGTGTGGTGGGTTTGCTTTTGTTTTGTTTCTTTTTTGGTAGCATTAAATATTGTAGTAGTCAGAAAGGTTTTTAGATAGGTTCTTTTTGACAGATCAGTCTGTTGCATCATTTAATTATGCTAAAATTCAAGTCAAGTCTTTAGTTTGGTTGTCTCTGCTATTTCTGCTAAATAAATCCATTTTTGTAAAAAGACCTTTTCTTAGTCATTGATTTGCTGAAAGGAAGTGCAATAACTTAGAAAATAATCATTTCATCCTTATTATATTGCAAAGCTGTTAAGCAACACTTAACCAATTTTAAGAGAAAATTGAGATGGGTAACTACAATACATTCCTTATTGGAATAAAATTAGTCCTTCTCTAGAAGGTGAATGTAATTTACATAGCTCAGTATCAGATCATTTACATACCCTTACTTGTTGAACTATTCATATAAAGATTGGTTTTCTGTTGAGAAGAATTACTCTTATGGGTAAGAACTTCAAGATCAGACAAACCCCCCCCTTTTTTCTTTTTTAAGTTTGGTTCTCAGTAACAGACCACTCTTTAAATAACAAAACAAACATACTTTCCTTTATTCAATATAATTAGTAATTTTATCTTTCATATATTACACTATCCTGAATATGAAAATTAAGCCATTGAAATATGTACTGTGCCTTCATCAGCAAAACAGATAAAAATTCAGTAGCTGAGTATGCAGCTGAGACTGTAAAATAAACCAGATGAGCAAACAGTGTATCTTCATTAATAAAGTCTGTTTCATATACATAATACACCATGTATCTCAATTATTAAACAGATACATGGATTAGCACAGTAGGCCACAACTTGATTTGAAAAATATGCAAGCTGAATCTATGGCATCTGTAGCTGGATAAGCAAATTATGCAAAATTATACAGCTATCACAAACTCTATAAAATATTAACTTATAAAATAAATTAGCCGTTTGCAGTTTGATTATTAAAGAAAAAAAAATTTGCTGAACTAAGTAGTCTCTTTCTGTTCCCCATACCCTTAAACCCCTTCTTAGCACCCACTAACACAGTTCTGTTTTTTCAAAATAATACCTAAACACTTTACACCCTAGTTGTTTAGAGAACTACCTATTTAGATTAAAGAAAAAAAGTGAATGGTGTTATTCAGTAGGTTTGCTTTGGATTTTCTGAAGACTTCGGAAAGGTGTCGCTGGTCTTTACCCTGGAATTGATCCAAGGATTATAGACTAAACAAATCTRCAGCTTAATTTGATCATACATGTTGTGACACAAGCCTGCAAATAAAGAAAATGAAAAATAGTGGTTTAGAAACATATAGTTCAAATGGTTACTCATGTAGGTAGTTTAATGTAAGTAGACTACTAATGATCTTACAGAAGAATATGTTCATTTTTCACACTTTAGCAGTTAAGAATTTGACCTAAGTTTCAACTTTGTTGTTAGGTTTTGGATCAGGAGTGTTCTTATAAAAATTATTCACCTATGAATATTTTATATTCATGTTTGCATGAATGCAAACTGATTAGAGTTTCTTAAAGTGATCTGTAGAAGATTATTAGGTGTGATGCATGGTGCAAATATCTCTTTCTCAGGTGCTGTAATGCCAGAAGAAACAAAAACTTAATGTTATTTCTCTGTATAAGCACATTTCCCTTGAGTCACATACTTACATACATGTTTCATTAGTATCCTATTTCTCTTTTGCAGTTACTGTTGTGTATCTATGATTCCTTTTTGTTGTATAACTGTAATAATGCTGTGGTTCTGCAGTCAACTGTATAGACTCTTGTCCATACACCGCCTGATGTTCTGGACAAAAGTTTTCACTCCTTCCCTTGTGCCAGCAGTAGTATTTGTGCTGTGCCACATGAGCCGGGGCAAGGAATTAACCAGGCCAAAAAGTAATCCGTTTTTCTTTTCAGCTAATCAAACTTAGCACATGAACAAATCTTGGTACAAGAGAGGCAGTAAGGAATATACGAGCAAGCAGGGAGGCTGGTGCCAGTTAGACACTCATTTCTGCAGTAGCCTACTATTTAGCTTGGGCTTAAAGTTTGTCTGCAAGCCACACTGTAAATCATGTACTGTAAACCCGAGATATGCATGTGTTTATGTTGATTTCTTGGACTTCAAAAAATCTAGCAGATGTTAAACTTCTATAATGTTTATTTTAATTAATTTTAAATGCTAGTTAGACATACTCTTGCTGAAGAAGTATAAATGGAGAAACTTCAGTCCCTTCTTTTGGAGCACTTGGAATTGTTTTACCCACAAAATGAACTAAAAATGGAGACTATCTAAGATGCAGATATGAAGGCACAACAGGTGTGGGTAGGCATGCTCTTGGAAAGTGTGTGCGCAAGTTGTCAAACCAGGTGACATAAACCATCCCCTTGCAGAGTTCTCTACATCTTGAAAATATGTTGGGAGTTTACAGGTATTTGAAACAAGTCAGCTGTGTATTATAGCATTTGATCTCTCCAGGAGAGAGATGGATCTTGGTTTCTCTTCTCTAAATTGAAATGTGGTGGTTTTTGTTTCTTTTTTATTTTTATTTTTTTTGGACAGGAGATGCTCCTTTTCAATGTCAGATGTGTCCTGCTAAATTTAAAATCAACTCTGACTTGAAGAGGCACATGCGTGTGCATTCTGGTGAGAAGCCTTACAAATGTGAGTTCTGTGAGGTCCGGTGTGCCATGAAAGGAAACTTGAAATCACACATTCGTATTAAGCACAGCATGGAAAATACTCTAAAGTGTCCAGAGTGTGAGTTTCAGTGTGGAAACAAAACAAGCCTTCGGCACCACATAAGGACTCATCAGCCTGAGCAGCCAGTGAAGTGCTCAGAGTGCAACTACTCTTGCTCCAACAAGGCAGCTCTGAAGGTACATGAGAGAATTCACTGCAAGGATCGTCCTTTCAAATGTGAATTCTGCAGCTTTGATACCAAGCAGCGGAGCAACCTGACAACTCATGTGAGGAAAGCTCATGGAGACAAAGTCAAGACCAAGAARCAAACTGTGGAGAAGAAAGAAGGAGATAGGCCAAAACAGGGTGGCTCCAGGCAAGTTGCCAAATTGGATGCCAAGAAAGCATTTAAGTGTGACCTGTGTGAGGCTTCCTTTGTCCGAGAAGATTCTCTTAGGAGTCATAAGAAGCAGCACAGTATGTATAATGGGACTAAAAATAATGAACTAGCTGTTCTACAGCTTCACATGGATCCCAGTCGGCAGACTAGTGCCCCGATTACTGTCAGTCACCTCCAGGTCCCGCTTCAGGCTGCTCAGGTTTCTCCATACAATGAGGGGAGGGTCAAGATCATTGTGGGTCAYCAGGTCCCTCAGGCAAACAGTATAGTTCAGGCTGCGTCAGTGAATGTCGTGCCTCCCGCACTAGTTAGCCAGAATCAGGAAGACCTCTCGGCCAATAGCCGGTTGCAGCTGCTGGGCCAAGTCAGTTTGTTGGCGCCACCTCCGCCTCCCATATCTCAAAGTGAAGCAGGGTCTGTGGCCCAACCAGCAGTTCTTCTCACAACTCACGACCAAAGCGATGGAAGTGCTTTACACCAAACTCTGATTCCTGCCGCTCCTGTCAGCAGTCATGAGGCTTCAGCCAACCAAGCTTTCATCACCAGCTCTGGAATCAGCTGCTCTGACTTAGAAGGCCTTAATGCTTTAATACAAGAAGGAGCAACAGAAGTGACTGTGGTTAGTGATGGAGGTCAGAGTATCACTGTGTCCACTTCAGCTCCCCCTCCTCCTATCTTTTCCTCATCCTCTCACACAGAAGCCCCTAAGCAGACCTATTCTATCATTCAAAGTGGAGCCCATACAGCTTTGCTATGTCCAGCAGACTCCATACCAGATTAGTCACAGAGTACTATTCCTAAACAAATTTCGGTCTCTGCAGCAATGCTGGAGTCAGTAAAACTGCATAGGACATAAGTGAATGCAGAATTTGTCCTATAAAGCCAAATACCTTCCACATAAATGTTTTTACCTGTCTGTACATGGAAACATACAACTTGTATGTGGGAAAAGAGGATGTGTATATTTATGTGCCTCTATTAAAATCAGAGGCTGTGTTCTTTGTAAAATCTGAGTATCAAAACAGCTGTTTAAAATTTCACCTAGCAGTAAGCTTCCCAAAATATGATTCTTGTACTTGATAAATGAAGAAAACATCACCTTATAAATGATCGTCACAGCAGACTCCTTTTTTTCATGCACGCACAAAAAGATAATAGTCCAAGCCATTCTGAAGTATATTTTTAAGCAATGCTAGTGGTGTTTTGATGATATGCTGTGGATGCATCAGCTGGACCTGGCTGATAGTTAACCTTTTAGAAATACCAGATCTAATGCAGCCATAGTAAAGGTTATGGGACCTATTCCTTAGTGTCAGTAGAAGTTGGTAGCACCTGACAATTAATCTGAAAATGCTTATGCAGAAGCAGACCAGGTGATTGTTTTTAGAAGACAAAAAAAAAATTTGTCCCTCCATCACTAATAACTACCTTTATTTGTTAGCAAGAACACTATTGCAAATCGTGTATATGGCACGGTGATCTGTCAGTCGCCTTTGTTTTAAAGAACAGAACAACTGCAAATATATTTTTTACAAACACAGTACTTAAATTTTTGTTTTTATTTTGATGTTGCCTTCATACTTGTTTGTGGTTGCATGGGTGGAAAAAGTGCGTTGTATTTTTGGCTCTGTTCTTTTTCAAATTAAAAGGGGAAAAAGAAAAGATTGAACTCATTCCAGTAAAAATGAAAATTAGTAGATTCTATTCCAAGGATCAAAACTAGCATAAATTCAGATTAGATCCCAGCAAGACAGTAGTTCACCGTAAAATGATGTACATTTGTATAATGAGTGAATATGTGAATTTAGGGATGTATTTTGAACTATACAATATTATAGTGCAGTCTGATGAGCACTCTTGTAATGGTAGCTAATATCTTCACAAAGAAATTATCTAGTTAAAGAACAGACTTCTAACTTGGGAAAGTAGACAGCGCTATATTGTAGCAGCCTGGATCTGCAAAAGTGAGAGATCATTTCACAGCCAGACAGTATCCCAAGGACAATTGTTAACATACGTGAAGACTGAAAAAGACTGTTATCAAAACCAACTCAGAGGTTCCCCCTTGGGGAATCTAAGTCAAGTTAGATTTCACAGTTTTTGCTAGTGGGAGACATTGAATGATTACTTTCTGTTCTAGAAACATGCTTGGAAAACTTGTAAAGAATATCATRTAATTAGGGCCATTTTCTGAATAGGCCCCTTGTGTTTGAATCTTTTAGCCTGTACAGTCTTTATTTTGCATGTGTAGGGTTGCCCCCCATGTCTTTCCTCTATATGGTACAATTTCTATTTACAGGGTAAGGCTTCCTGCTTTACAAAGGCAGATAGGAAAATGCAACCTAAGTCACAAGTGCGGTTATACAGGTTGTTCCTGAAAATGTGGCATTTGTTTTTTGTCAAAAGAAAGGTAGTTTAAACTTGAATTCTCCAGTATCACTGTCTTCATTGGGAAATAATGTTTTTGGAAATCTGGGTCTCTTCTGCCTCCCTAATCCTTGATTCTGAATTAATGCTCTTTTAAACAAAAATACCCTTCCAAATAATCCTCTTATTTTTGAATTCTCATCTTTGATTTTAAACTGCTTGACAGTGTATGCTTCTGGTTGTGGATATCAGAAAAGACCATACTTCAGTTAGAAGGAGAAACCTTATGAATGCTTAATTAAAACGCATTATTAAAGCRTTGTTTCCTAGCCTCGTGCTGTATTGAAACGTGAAGTAAAAATTCTAAGTTCACTGATAGCTATATTTCAGGGATTATTATCCCCTACGCTTGTTCTTGGACTGCTTTGGTGATACAGGTTATCACCTGCTAATTATCTCTTCCCTACAGATAGCTGATTTATGGAGCTGACAAGGCCCAGTTCCAACTCACTGAGCACACCTATTTTTCTATAAATTAGAAGTACAGAGCAGCAGGGTTTTACTGCATTAGAGCACTACAGAGACATTCATTGAGAACAATGAATAGAAAGCCTAGAAACTGAATTTTAATGTTGGCRTTGCTGTGTCGTGGCTCACCGGTCACGCCTCGTCGTTGTGCTGTGGCGCAGACCTGCTCGCTACCTCTCAGTGGTGTCGAAGCTGCTTGTAAAGCACCGGAAAGAAGAAAGGCATCACAGGTAAGTGCTTGATCTTATATGTGGTCACTGGTCTCAACTTTGTAAGTGATCACTGGAGCAGCATAGATCAAACTTTTTATGTTACCTTTGAATGAAAATGCAGGGCATGGTAACAATTCTCTATTAACCCAAATGCTTATGTGTACATGTGTGTGCTCTGAATTGTCCAGCTGAGAACAGCATGGCGCAAAGTTACTATAAACACTAGCAAAGGTGGGGACGCTTTCAGTCACGTAACAGTAATGTGTTTTTCATCCCTCTTGAGGCGCTTCCAGCCCGCGTGCGGCACTAGTGTTGCAGGGAGGAGAAGCGGGTGCTCCGCGGAGCTGCCCGCGCCGCAGCCCGTGCTGGCCGGCCACTGCAGAAGGACAGCGAGAGCGAGCGGGGCGATTCAGCGCAGCTCCCAGGGAGTTCGCCCAGGGCGGGAGCAGGGCTCCTTCGGGTCGCTCCAGCAGTCCAGCGTGCAGCACTGCTCCCCAAACGGTTACGCTAGCATCACTGGTGGGCGCAAGATCGAGCGAGATCAAAATGGAGATGATTGGGGGGAGGGGGGTTCTTCAAAGTGATTTTATTTTACTGTTTTTATTTATTTTGCCGTATTTGTAACATTGAGCTAACACAAATGATGATAGCTAGTATCTCTTTAGAGCAATCACTGCTTTCAAATGCTGTTAGGTCTCTGAGCACGAGATATTTTGTATCCTCTATAGGTGGTGCTAGAGATCCAGTTAAACTTAAGTGTAGTCCTTTCTGCTTGGTAATGCATGTTTCCTGTTAAACAGATTTCACAGTTTCCTGCTTTTAACTCTTTCCCAGGTACAAATGGTATTTCAAAAGCCACTTTTATAAGAAGTTACAAAAGGCCCGGCTGTAAACACTCTGTTACRATCCCATGAAACAGACTTATAGTCAGAAATTAATCTAACAATTTAATGTAAGTATTGATAATTTTTAAATTCCTAGTAATTAATTTTAAGCTGTGCATAGTGTTCAGCTGCAGGTCTTAGTGGACTACAAGAATGGTACAAAATGAGAGATTTTTCACAAAGCTGGATGGTTTGAATTGTAATTATCTGTGTTTGCCCTTGGCCAATAGACCTTCACCCAGGGGATGCGCCAGTAAGTCCAGGAATCTYATGTTCAATCTAATGTCACACTTAACGTTACACAGCTCTGTTATCTGCATTTCAGTTTTACAAAAAGAGTTGTTTACCTCCTAAAATAGGAAACCAGTAGATTTGTCATATTGTAAAGACTAACCTTCATTCTGGTCCCCTGTGTAGCTCTAAGATAAACAGGAAAGATAACAAAATGGTGTGAATGAATAGACAAAGCTTAGTGCTGCTTCTTCAACATTGTTTAGCTGATTGCATTATGTTTAAGTAAACAATGTACAGAGACTTCTTTCCTCCACCCTAAAAAAAAAAATAGCTGATAACCAAGCCTGAAGTGGGAGCAATTTTTTTCATTTTTCTCTTCCAATATTCTTCCTTTATTTTTATGTTCAAAAGCAGTGGTTTTAGTGTTTTGGAGCAGGCAGAAGCAGATTGTTTTAATCTCTGATATTCATTTAATACATTCTTCATGTTATCAACAGACCTATCCCTTGAGAGAGCATGGTAATTCGTAACAGCATCTCTTGCAAAGCTCGCTTGCTTTCAAGCCTGTGGTAAATAATTCGCGTAGCCTCCTCGAGTTCTGCCATAGCCACGGAGATCTGCAGCAATTTGTCTCTTTCCTGAAGAAAATAATATTTGGATGGATTTTGTTCCTCTTGCCTCAGGATCTCAAAGCCCTTTGTGGTGAGTATTGAGAACTACTTCACCCATGTGACACAGGGCAATCAAACCCCGCTGTCCCGGCTGCTAAGCAGGAGCACTTCTCACTTCCCGCTTCCTACAAAATGGATGGTGTTTGCATTGCATTGCATTAGATTGGCTCTAAGAGGAACATGTAGAATTAAATATTCCTAAGTTAGGTTCCTTCTACACTTAATTTTCATTGCAGATTTTGCTCTCTACACAGTTTGGCACCTTTCTAGAATTTACTTGTGGTGTCCAAAATGTGAGTTACTGCATGTTACAGTCTTCCTTTCTCTGTGAATATGAATCGCTATGACTACTTAAAGAAACAAGGTTAAACAGAGCAAGAATGTTAGCAGGAACACAAAAAAGCAGTGATGCGCAGTGTATCAATTTTCAAAAAAAGCAACACCCTCCTTTTCACCCTTCCCAACCCGTTTTGATATTTTTGCTGTTACTACAAGACACTGCTTTTTAAAACCAGACTCAAGTACCGCATGGGCAAAGGTTTATTCTCTACAAGGCCTACTGGAATGTGCTTTTCCCTTTGCTTTTGTGAGATAAAAGTATGCAGCAGAAAAAATACAAAGTACAAAGAAAAATTTATCTTCAACACCTTTCATTCTGGTTCAGGGTGGCAGTTATCCAGGTGAGCTCATGCACGATGTTCGCAGGAGGTGCCACGCTGAGCTGGAGCAATAAACTGGCAGTGTTCAGAGCTAGGTCCTTGCTCAGCCTTACTGGTATCTTTAACATGGTTTTGATACACACTTTAACTGTGATTTGCATCAAAATGGCAGATTCCTGCTCAAAACCAGCATCAATTTGTCTGGTGYGCAGGGGGATTACTGGATATGCAGATGTGCCAGGAAGCGCTCCTGYGTGATTGCATGGGATCAGATCCTCATGTGAGATGAGGCCTAAAACCAAGCAGAATTTGGCTCAAAGCTAGCTCCTTTGGGATTTTTGGGAAACCCAAACTTGTATTGAACCCGCATGATTTTTTTATGTTAAAAARTTATAATATTTTCCAGTCATTTTGGCAGCGCTATTTATGCTATTATGATCTGACCGTACTGGAAAGTACCTTCAGTTAAGGGGTTTAAAATTATTCTTTAAGAATACTAGAAGAGTGCCAAGCTGTTTTTCTCTAGGTTGCAAACAACTGAGGAAAGGCTTCTTTATTACTTGCATTTATTTTATTCTGTATTTCTGATTTTACATTTATTTATCTGTGTTTTCAGGCAGAATATAGTCTGTCATCCTTTTTGCAATGTGATGCTCTGGTGTCTGTAAAAATATTTGCTATGTGCTCAATGGAAATGTTGAAGGCTTCTATCCTATAATTTCAGGCATATTGACTAGATACTCTAATGGCCTTTTACATCTCTAGTTGGAAAATCTTTAACCTTTTTATTTAAATTTTAAGAAGAGAAACCAATATTGTTAAGAGAAACTAATGTTCCCTGTCACTTATCCAGATGACCTTTCATAAGGTGATAAAGGTTTCTATAGTGACCTGAGGAAATAATGTCTCAGATATCATTGTGAACTAAAAGTCTATAGYAGGAAAAGCTTTCTTTTCTCTCTCGGGTATCCAGTTCTGCCTTTGCCTTTATTCTAATCGCTAGACATGGAGAAGGATTCATAAAACATACAGTATTTGGTTACATGGCTATCTTTCATCTTTTAGAGACTTACCTAGGCACAATGTTGTAGGGAAGGAAAAAAGTACATGAGAAAGGAAAGACTTTTTTTTTTTTTTCCTTATGCTATGCAACAAATATGCTATGCTTATGCTATGTAACAAATAATATGTATGTTCAGGGCCACGTTGTCTGCTGAGGCAATGTCCTTTAATTCTGTGACCTGTGATACCAAATAATTTATTCCATGAGCTTCAGGGTTTTGTTCTGTGCCTATAGGAAGCAAGGATTATGTACTAGTGCAGGTTCTGCTTTGGCACACGTGTTGTGGGAAATGCTCTCAGTTCCTGGTTTCAGACCTCRTGTAGACTTGCTTTTAATGTCTAAATGTGGAAACTCTCCTGGTTAGCAATGAAAGTGGGAAAATTTTATAGGTTAAAGTATGTTATTTGAGAAAAGCGTGGTTTTGTCTTTTTCAGGTTGCAAGGATATATTTATGCCTTCTAGATGAAACAATGTGTGGTGCTATGAACATCTTCCAGCTTACCAAGACTTGATGTGGCAGACACCTAAAATGACGGTCAGAAAAACCTCTAACTTTTTCAGCTTGCTTCCTGTCGATGTCCTTCAGAATGATGGAGAGCTGCTAAAATCTTTGTACTATTTGTATAAGCAGCATCTGGGGGGGAAAAAGCCTAGCCCTACCTAACAGACCTATTCTGTGTATCTCTGTTGCTCAGAGCTGCTCACATAATTTTCTAACCCATTTTTTGATCGCAGACGGAAGCTCATCAAAACTAGGACTCCCTGATGGATGGGAGGCAGAGCAAGGCCGATGATGCAGGTCTTCTGTGTCCTGGGTGAGTGTCCCAGCCACTAACTGGTCAATGGTTGTATTTTAAATGTGTGGGATTTTTGTTTGGTTGGTTGGGTTTTTTGAAGGAAAACAGCCCCCCCCTTTTCTTAATACAATATCATACTGCTGAACTGTCTCCCCACTTACTATTAATGGCCACATTTATAATTATAGCAATAATGTGTATTTTCACAAGATTAATGCTGCTGGATCACCCACTGGCAGAAGGTGACGTGCACCTCAGAAGTATACTGTGTGGATGAGAATAACTTGGATACCTCAGTGATGAGTGAGATGCAAATACCTAGATAGATACTGTAGATAGTCGCATCTCATGATGGCCTAAAGGAAACTCTGAAAGAACAGGAATGTGTAATGCTAAGCTGCATAATGCATAACAGGCGTAATTAATAGATTAAAATTCTCTGTGAAACATGCCTTTTAGTGTTAATAAAGGAAAGAGACTATAACTGGTGACATATATTGTTGTCTTGCTACAACTAAAATGCCTTGTTAAAGTTGTAAAGCAAAATAGGTATTAAAAATATACCTTGTTTTAAAACTTATTACAAGCCTGATTTAAAGCTTACCATCATATGTAGGAACGCTTTCCCTCACCTCTAGGGGCCTTGGATCATTCTATTTATATAAGTATATATAGTTTCTAGGGGATGATGAAAAAGTTGCCAATCCTTGCTTCTTACTCCCTCTTTAAAACTTCAGAATTTATCATGTGAATCAATTTGCCTAAACAATATTAACTTTTGCTGTTGTTGTAAAATCATGTGGATCAGCCATTGATATTACTCTAATTGGATAGGGATGCTCGTAATTTAAAAAAAAAAAAAAAAAAAAGCCTGCCAGCAAAATTGCTTTTTGGTGATGACTCTGCTTGAAAAGTGCTCTGCAGGGGCCCATTCCCAATTGATTATCTTTCACAGCTAATAGCTTCAAAGGCTATTTGGTGGACAGTCCAGTTTTACATTTAAATGTAAATCTTGATAGCCTTGACAGACTGATGATCAGAAAAAAGGGACGAAAAAACAGTAAAATAAATGTACAGCTGGTATAACTTTCACCAGCTCCTCCAGGGGCAATTGTAGTGAAATTAAAATGGTTACAGTTTGACAAAGCTCTTTATAGTGGATGGTGAGTGAAAACTTGCCTCAAAAGATTTAGAATTAATAAGCTGCTAAATAGCGTGTCAGCCTTAAAAGTTCAGTACAGTGTCAATGGCTCCCATTTGTGCTTCATTTGGATTCAGGGGTAGAGTTCAAAGCACTGAGCCACCAGGATAAGGCCAGTCTTTTGATGAAGCTACAGCAGAGAAGTTCTCTGGCAAACCAAGTTCACATTTGCAGCTAAAACATCATAGCAGACCAGGTCGCATCACTGTAAAAAGCTCTGCGTCCACACTCCTGATTTCCTGTAAACTGGGAGAGGCACYGCCGCTCCTGCTGGAAGCAGGAGTTTTTCTGCCTTTCAGTCACAGTAACAGTTGAGTTGTTGTGTCCATGCTACAAACAATTTTCTTCCTTGCCCTGTTTACCAGCATGGCCGCTGCTGCGGCAAGGTCACAGTGACCTCCCTGTTTGCATGTACAGGTGCAGCTGCATTCGGCTCGCTTGTGTTTGTGCACGAGAGCTGCCAGTCCACGGGGCAGCTTGCTCGTGCCCTGTGCTTCTTGCTGGGACTGGGCTGCTTCTGCACCTCTTTGCTAGCACAGGTGAAGGTGAAGTCCAGGTTTTGACAAACATCTTTTTTTCTTGAGAGACTCACCAAAGGGTCACATAAGTGGCATGGCAGCAAAGCTAATAAAGATAGCASAAGATGGATTTCTTGGCAGCACGTCAACTGCCCATCCATGTTACAAGCTGGCTGGGATTTTGGCACRGGGTGTGTAAGCTTCAGTGTCAGCTTAGAAACAGATGAGGCAACAAAAGGACCTTGAGAATTGCATAGTTGATGCCTCCTTCCACAATGATATGCTTGTCATCTTTTCAGTAAAAAGACTGAATTCAGGCAGCCTGGAGGACCTTGCAGAGRTTGTCTGCATGCTTTGTAGTTGCCATTTTGCCAAATGACATTTTGCCTCTCTTCACCTTCTCCTGAGGTTTATCTTTTATCTAACCCTACACATTCCCCATCTGATCACAGTTGGCTTCTTTGCTGGCATCATTGTCCAAGCTGTTTGGRACTCTTCCCAATCACTGGCCATAAYGTATTTCCATGCCAAATGTACCACGTTGAGGAGAGAGGGAGAGATGCACCCGTAAAGGACGGAGCAAGCCATTAATGCAGTTCATCACTGCAAGCGTCCCATTGGTAGAAACCTAGGGGAAGGACTTTTCACAGCATAAAACTACTGAAATAAATTGCAGTCCAGAAGTAACTCAAGGTTGTTACCTCGTTACCAACTTTTTAAATTTTCTGATGTGCTCYGAGACTCCTTATGTTTTAATATTTAAGGGAGTTTCTTAGTTGTTTTATCATGTGAGTCAGAGATGGATCCTTCACCACTGGAACTGCTTGCAAGCTTACAAATGCAATAGCTGCTCTGGCCTCATTAGACATCCCCATCATCTGCTTCTAACGCTTGCACAAAATGCTCTGAAACGTGGTCAGTGAGTAGTGCTACCTCTTTGTCTCACTCTGATTCTGAAACACAGTGTAGAGGAGCTGTAATCTAAAACTGTAATCCCAGACTGAGCCTCTGACCACTGCCATCTCCACGAGCACTGCCAGTCCCTATGTTGAGCTCCCAAAGCACATGGGCGAAAAGGTGGAAAAGGAGTTCCTCATCTCCAAAACATCTCAAGAACTGTATTGCCTTTTTTTTAATCTTTGTTACCATGGAAACTGARCTACAGACATTACTTGCTTGTTTTCTCTTACATCATCTTCCGGTGTCCAAAGATTCAGGAATACCAGTTGGCCATTGTCCATCATTTGCTAGACTTTCAAAGGAAGTAAAAAGGGAAATGCCTGGCACAGCACTGAGAAACAAGGCATCACAGAAGGAAAGACTGTCTCTGTCAGATAAAGGTGGAAAGGTAAAGAACTAAGGATAACTGGTGACAAAGAGCTAGCAGAAAAGATGTCTGTCCTGAGCAAGGGCCACAGCAAGCCACTGGCATGCTCTGCCAAGGCTGTCTCTTGTCCTCTATTTCCTCTTTTTTCATACCAGTTTCTGATATCMTCCGCATCAGGTCTATGGACTCTAGACAGTTTTTCCTACTGCAACCAAAGTAACTCCAAGCATGGCTCATCCATACACAGCAGTGAAACCAACATCCTGGTAGAAACAGAATTGATGTCTCCAGCCCCTTTACAAAGATAGTTAGCCATGCTTGGTGCCAGCATGAAGGAATGAGAAGCACTTTTCAGTCTTCTGGCGTTTTTAATAATACTAATAAAAAATAATATGCCTTATCCTCAGAATTAGGCCTTCCCATTTTTCCTAAAATGGTGCATTAGGTAGTCAAAAAGGCCCAGAAGGAAATGGCTTATGTCATGAGGGAAAATAAGCTATGGGGTTTTTTGAGTCTGACCCCTCCAGATATTGTAGAAATACATGTTTCTTAGCATGGCCCATGTCGTGGGAACAGTCACCAAGTGTGCAGGACCTGGCAGCAGCGCTCAAGAGTGGAGTGCCCTGCCCACAGGTCTGGGTACACTTGGTGGAAATGCCTCCGTGCAGAAGCTGGGGCTCAGGGGACAGAAGCCAGCTGGCCATTTGCACAGTTACTGAGTACCRGCTAGTGCAGAGCAGTCGCAGGGGAGTATTTAAATTTGAATTTATCCTCTATTCTTCCCCATGTAGATAAGTCTTTAATAATAAATCCAACTATCAATCCAGTTTATATAAAAAGACATGATCTATAAAATCCATGTGCAGAAAGACAAAGCTCTCTCTATATTCAGCTCTAAATATAAAACTTCATAGGAATCTTTCCATTGATTTCAGAGGCCTTTACGTTCGACCACCCCCAGTTAAAATATGATTGATGATATGATTGGTACAAAAACTAGCAGTAACTTTATACAAAAGAAACAAAAAAGAAGTTTGTTTTACTTGTCCTTTTTCCTGTTTGACATGCCAGTTTCCTACTCTGGGATAGGTTTTCAAGTATTTGTTTCGCAATTCTTTGACACATGCATGCATAGTTGGTCTACCTGCATGCGTAAATTTCTATTACAGTACTTGCCGTGCAGGTAATTCCATTCCTACACATTCCATTGTATGGATTCAATTTTTGCATTTGTTAAGCAGAAATATTTTGCATTTGGAAGAAAACTGTACCCCAAACGCGATTCTTCTGTTTGCTGTGATAACTAACAGCAAGCATTAAAAACCTAACAAAGATAAGCAAACGTGCTCACCATTAAAGCAGTACTGATTCATACTGCCAATAGAAAATCAAGTTCCTCCAAAGGTTCTCCATTCTGGACCTATTCATGTCATAAAGATGTTAATTTCTTTAAATAATAGAAGACTATCATTATTTAAGTTTAAATACAAACATAAAAACTCTACCATAAACTTAAGAATTTTCCTCTCTTTCATTCTGCATGGTCTTTTATTAGGGGAAAACAATTCCAAAGCATCTTTGGAATGGACTTCCTGAAAACTTAATCCTCATTTCTTTTAATTTTAAAAATGTTCCGTTTAAACAGTGCACATATCTTTCTGTAGTCATGTTTGGTAAAAATCTGGGTGATCAGTAATGGAAAATTTTATGTGACCCCTGTCCTGCTTATCCTTTGAGCTAGCTTGTCTAAAGAAAGAAGGTATCACTATGGTAATTGAGAATAGTTTGGCAATAAGGGGATAGTTAGCATGGCTGATGAGTTATGCCATCAATACCAAACTGATTTCTAAGATAAATGCAACCCTGAGGCATAACAAAGCACAAGTTATGACCAACTGTCTGTGTATGTGATCATCTTAGAGTGATAATAGAGTTTAGAGTTGCTTTTATCACTAGCCTTGTAAAGCATTCATTGTGTTTTTTCTGGAAGGAAAAAGATTAAATTAAAAAGACAGTGCAGTGTTATCAGTTAAATTCTTTAGTTAGCTCCTGCATTAACCTAATCATTGAACAAGTTGCTCAGCTGACATTAAATGRTTCTAAGAAAAATTGAAGTATAAATGATTCATTAGGAAAGCAAATAATTTGGGTTACAGTTACAGAAACAGAATTTGAAGCTCCTCAGTGAACACATCATCTTCCAYGTACAAACAGTTGATAATGTTATCAATGCAAAGCTGCCTCTGTGCTGCATTTAAAAGCAAGTTGCCTTTATTCCAGCTTCCATGCCATTGAAATCTGCTATAAATACCTACTTTATAACACTGACCCAATATATAAATTGCYTAGTTCAAAAGAAAAGCTTTTTTGGGGGAAGGAGGGGAATGGAGTAAGCGCAGYGTGTTGTAAAAGCTAAGTGGTTTTATTGGCACTTTAAAATACCCTTTTATGCTGAACTCTATCAGCTCTGATTATATATAACAACAGTAGTTATGTATTAAAAAATGTGTGTCAATAGTTATACTAACACTGTGATTTGTCATTTGTGTGCCAGAGGTCCTAAGGCTTGACTRACAAAATCTAGCCACAGCTTCACATTAAAGGGATCAAACACTGTTGATCAAATGTTGTTTATTTGGTAAATTGATAAGAGGTACCATCTCAGTTATTTAAATAAAAAACTTCATATRTACCAACCACAAAAGTGCTAATGCATTCTGCATTCACACATCTCTTACGGATGCCCATCTCTATGAAAGTGCAGAAATCTCGACTGTCATATCAAGTCACCAGCCCATCTAGTGCGGGAGGTTTATCAATGAAATAATGAATGAAATAAAACCTCTATTAAAGATTAAGTAACAAGTTTATTCATATGCACACAGGATGTCTGCCATCCTCCTGTGCTCCGTGATTTAGTTCGTGCTGCAGTGGCTGTGCGGCTAGATGTTGGTGATGGTAGGACCTATGAACTTTTGCTCCTAAAACAACATCCATATGACGTGAGGTAAAGGTATGTCTCACTAAGAGGTAGTAAGCCATATATTTTCCACAGATTAGCTACTCAAAACTAGCACACTTTTTTATGTGACAGGTGAGAAGGTACAGTCTTACCTGCACTCTAGCCAGTACTTAGCCATTCAGGCAGCTTGTCTCTCCTAAACTTCTTAAATAAGCAGCATATAAAGCAAACAATAACACAATTACTTGCAAAGATCAGTAAAGCTCTTAAAGGTATGGTTTTAAAACAGTGCTGTATATAAAGTAGTGAATAAAGTGTCATTGCACTTGACACAAATGAAGCTGTCCTCAGTCAGCAGGTGTTGAGCCCGTTTTGGTCAGTGAGAGGAACCACTTTTTCTGAACTGGTTTGCTCTGCTTCCACGTGAATTCACCGGCTGTGAAATGAAATATCCCTCAGGACAGTTCACTCTTGGAATTCTCCACCTCGGCTATACTGTACAGAAATTAGGGTAAAATGGAGGAAGCAATTTAATACTAGAATTCCCAAGAGTTTAGTTGTTTTGGTGAGGTGTAGCTATGTTACACATTATATATAAAAATGATTTCTGAAAACCCTCTCTTTGCAATCATAGCTATTCTAGTAGGAGTTAGATCAATGACTTAATATTGAGAATTGTTGAGACCTCACTGAGTAGTGAGGTCTTTGTTTTCTTTTCCAGCTGTTTTCTTCTCAGCTGAAGACCAAGCAGTTAAATCCCTGCATGATCAGCCAGCTGTTTTTCACCATTAGTGAGCATGCTTTGAACAACGTGCCACAGCTGGAGAACATGCACCTTCTTGCCCACATATAGACCAGCTGCCATCACCTTTGAAATCATTCATTTTGAGTTGCATCTTCAAGTCCCAGGTCCTCTTAATTGCACAAAGGCTCTGACCTGCATTCACTGAGCAAACGGCTGTGGACGCTGGAGAAGTTACCCTCTATACAGCTCTCGTTGTCTTCTGCAGCAGAGCTGCCATGCACAGAGTATTTGGCAGCACTGCTGCTGCTCTGTTCACTTTTAAAAATAAAAATCCGTTGTCGTCGGTGCCTTAGACTGTTGTGCAGTACTGCAAATGAGGAGGGCTGGGGCAAGGGTTGAGTTCTATGCTCTGGAAACAGAGACCTCCAACAGYGAGCAGAAGGACTGCTGGGAACAGCACGGTTTTAACGTGCTTTGATAAAACACTCCGGGCTTGTTGTCGGAGCCCTGGGCCAGAACGACTCCAGGAAGGAATGTCCTGTCAAATATTGGTAGTGGCTGATATCAATGAGACCCTATAAGGATGGGAAGTTTGCAGCATTATAGCTTTAGGGTGACAAACATGGCCTTGTTGCTTTATTTGTAAGGCACCTACCATCGTTTTAGTGGCTTATGAATATACGGTAAAAGAAATAATCATTTCAAAACATTTTTGTTTTAAAACTCCATTTATAACTTTGCAATCTAAACTGAGGAGGATAGTCACAAAGGCTGACCATCACCTAATGAGGCTAATCACACCCTGCTCTCTCCATATCAGCGGAGGGAAACAGTTTTCTCCCAGGGTGACTCAGAACAGCGTTAACTTTGACGCACCCTTCGGAAGAGCTTTGCTTTTTGTTTTGCTACATGGTGAAACTAAGCTCATGAGGCTGAAGTTAGCCTTTGAGAGTGTTTCCTGTAAAGGCAAGCGATGCCTGAGACTCCCTTCTTTCCTCCGTGCTCGTTCAGTTTRGAAGCACTTGTTTTCAGTTTTATAAGGAGAAAGTTTGCTAAATGAAATGTAGATTTTATTTTTTTTTAATTTCGAAAGAAGCTGAATTTTCTTTGTAAACTGTATGTTTCAATGATAATTTCTGGGTAACCAGCATGTTATTCAAGTGATGCCTAGATGCTTCTGGTTGCAGATACTCTGTTCAGGAGCAGCAGTATCCTGGTTTTTCGGTTGTGTACAAAACTCATCAAATCAATTACAGAGCCAGTTCTGTTAGTAGCCTTAAGATGTCACTAACTGACTTGGCCTTGGCTTTTTCTCCTGTTTTGCAGCAGAGCTTAGACTGGAGAAACGGAAATGGACTGTTATTTTTAACACATCTCCCCCCTCCTACAGTGACTGACAGACAAGGTGCTGATGTCAATTGACTAGTGTTACAGGCATTAATTAAGTCAACTAAAAGTCCTTTTAGTTTCTATTTCCTTCTGCAGGGACGACTAGCCTACATAAATGGGAGATGCAAGGAGAGAAGGCGAGCTCTGGAGTGATCAGCAGCTCAATATGCGCCAGGAGGAAGTCGGGCTTTGGGAGCCAGCAGAAACATCTGTGGATTTGCTCATGCCTTAATGAGCTGCATGAAGAAATACTCGTGTGAGGGCCTCATCTGAATGTTTGCTTTATCGCAAGGGCTATATTAAGCATCTCGATGTTTTTCACTCCTCTTTCGACTCACTTTTTTGTTCTGTTTCTATCTATCAGCACTCCATGGTCTCCCCATGCGTTACGTTGAGTTGCTGAAGCTACCTCTGTGGTGCCATCCCAATCCTTGCTCGCTCCAAGCGAGTCTGCTTATTTTTCCCCTCTGACTAAATTAGTCTGGTCAGAAAATGGCTCTTTTCAGCACCCGTTTGTGATGGTTTTTAATTTCTGTAGTGAGATATTTGCATTGGAACGGTGCATGGATGGATGCAATTGGACACTGGTAGAAAATTATTTTATAGCAAGACCAGTTTATACCTGATCCAAACCGGGTGCTAGCAGCTGCTGGTATTGCAGGATGCTCCGGGCGAGTCAGGGGTGCAGGCAGAGACTCTGGGGAGTCACACCCCAACCTCGTACTGCTGGCCAACCTCCCGAGCTTCTCTCCACCGAGCTCCTAGAAACGACCACAAGACAAGCCAGTGGCAAGTGGGTGGTGAAACTGAGGAATGTAAGCCCCTGTCAGAAATGTTAAACTAATATGTTTCGTTTTACATTTGCAATGGGCTAAGACCATACTAAGCCAGCTGASATGTGATAACTAGGGCCAGGCCTTTGACCGCTGATCCCTTAACTCTCACTCGCTTCGGGTTTTGTCAGGGCCACCCTAAACTTTACTGAAGTCGGAGAAACCACTGATGACTTTCAGTGATCTTTAAATTAGATCTTTAGCACCCATCGTACTAGCATCTGTACAGCTGGGATCAGTGCCAGATTTTTGTCTTTTCTGTTAAGCAAGTATATTTGGGCACTACAAAGGAATGGAAATAACAAGGAACTTCTGCTCTACTGAAATAAGATGTGCAGCATGTCTCTGGAGCATCCTAGCAATAGATAAAGGTTAAACTGGGAAAAATATTCTGACTGTTTCAACTCCTTTGTCTATATTTACAGTTGTTAAATAGGTATATCACTGGTTTTATGGAAATACAACTATTTCGTTCTTAATATTTTGTCAGATACTGCAGTTTAAACTGCCTTTATACTAGATTATTATTGCTTGTCCAGCCAGTATAATATAGTACCAATAACTCCATATCTATATTTTATTCTTATAATTAAAATACATACAGCTTCCTCAGATTAAAGCATAGTTTACTGAAGTACAAATCTGTGACAAAATCTGTCAAATCTGCAAATCTGTTTTTTTCTTACTCCTACTAAATGCTCTATTCTGTCTCACAGAAACATTATCCCAATGCTATTTTCATGTAATTTTGTAGACATTTAATTAACTGGGATCTGGTCTGCATGTCATTTCTTTACCAAAAGAATTATTTTAGATGGTTATACAAGTCACCTAGTGCCTTCTATCAGAAACATCTGTTGTTCCTACACAGTATATTCGCAGCAGCAAGTAATACAGCCATGAGCTGTAAACTAGCAGTTAGGGTAATATGACAAGTCACATGTCGACAAGGCCATCGTCTTACATCTCCTTTTGCCTCTTCTCACTCAGTTAGGATTCATAGCACGCTTATCTTTGCACAGATATGCCAGTGCATAAAAARCTGGTATCCTGTTCCCTAGAATTATATTTAACAGGGAAAAGAAAAATTATGGCCAATGGGGGAGGACTGGATACCTTTTTAATAGTACTCGTTAATTAGGAGAATCAGTGAGTATAATGAGAATTGTTGTTGTGACATGCAGTGAAGTTTTAAAACACTAATGTTAAATGTTTAGATCTTCAAGAGAACAATGTATTTGCATTTTTGTAAGGTTTATTACTTAAAAAAAAAAAGTAGTAAGAAATGGTAAACACCAGGCAATGTGGAAATGCATGGTAAGAGAGAGTGTACTGGCTGTGGTTATAGTACAGGTCTCTGATTCAAGGTTTACTACTCTACTGTGCTTGCGTGAACCTTTTTGTGACCCCAAGCAAGTTACTCCCATCTCACTATTCTTCCATTTCCTCTTTCTGTAAAATGATATTAATAGCACTTCAGCTGCAGAGCAGGTTTATTGTACAAGGCTTAATGAATGTTTGTCCCCCTCTGATTGAGATTCTTTCCTGCTGGAGGCAAGAATTTTAAGCAGGTTGATTAAATATAAAAGGTTTCTAACTTGGAAGCTATTATTAAAAGCAGAAGGAATTATTTCTTAGGGAATTTTTAATTTGATGTCCATTAGAATTGTCTAAAACTCAGCAGCTTTAGTTCTTCTGTTATTTAGCAACTTTATTTTTCTTTCCCAGGGAAATTCTACTGGGGAATGCTCTAACWTTTGAAATAATCCAAGACAATTAAGGCATAGACTAACGCCCTTAAACTTTCACTGCCCTGAGGAGTAGCAATTCACAGCCGTTCTGCAGTCAGAAAAATTGTCACTATGCTAGCAATATAGCTGCAGTTTTAGGATTGCAGGAAAACCTGATTTCAAATATTTGGCCAGACCCAGCTTCCCTTCCCAGGGGCCTAAAGCTGTGATGTTGGCATAAAGCTGTGACCGGAAAGCTCAAACCCTCTTGGTGAGGTGCGAGGCCCCTTGCAGTTTGCGAGGAGGGAACTCAGCAGCCCCTGAGTGCTGCGTGTTGGACATGGAGCACTAAATCAAGCCAATAGGAAACACTGGAGACAACTTTAGGACATCCTGAATGCCTGGTGGAGGCCAGCGATGTCACACCTGTGTTCACCTGTAAGCAAAAGCCCAGAAACCTCACACGTTTTTTGCCCTTTRAAAGAGGGTTTGCATTCTTCCTTTAAAAAATTGCTGCAAAAGGATGTGGTTGTGCCCTTCGTTTTCAGAATAGTTTATTGGTAAGAGTCATTACTGAGAAAATAGTTCATGTCCTCTGCCACCTTCTGTCCCAGAGGATTCAGAGGAAATTTCATCCATCGTTAGTGTTAGCTGGTGGACTGTGCCTCAGGAGCATGAGGGTAGCCTCTTTCCTTGTGACAAAAAGACAGATACTGGCCTCTGGCCCTTGCTCTTAGCACAGTTTCTGTGATTTATGTTAAACCATCTTTGGATAAAACACAGAAACAGTCCTAGAAGCAGGGCAAAGTGCAAGAGCTCGCGCTCCTCAGGTGGCGATCCTCGCTGCTCGCTGCAGAGCCGTATGCCTTCCCCGGCTCTAGCGAGTCTTGGGCTGCGTCCCACCAAGTGGCAAGGCTTTACAGGATACGGCTCTCTGTGTTTTGCAGTATTGTTCAGCGGGTCTTTTGACATGGCCTACATTGCAGCTCAACAGCTGATTTCTTTGTCAGATCTGGAAATTTTCTCCTAAAAGAGAAGCTTGGTTTCCCAGCCCTCATTCCCTGAAGACCCCTGCTGCAGAACGTCCTGCTGAAGCTCACCGGYGAATTCCCAAATATTTTAAGTATCAATCATGCCAACTTTTTATCTAGCACTGTTCCATTTTCTTTCGCCAACTCTTGCTGTCACTTAGTTAAGATAGCTTCTGCCACCGAGAACATTAAGTAAGTGACTGGTCCTGGTGTTGAACCATTATTCTTGGAGAAAGAAAATTATCAATCATTAAATAAAATGAGAGTATTTTTAATCCTTGCAGAAATAAGTGGGTAGTATGTGGCTGACAAAAATATGAAGCAGGCATAACATGAACTTAATTTGATGTRCGTTAGTCTTGGGTGTCCGTTTTGCCGCTGCAGATGAGTAGGGGTCCAAAAGCAAGRGTCGTTCACTGGCCGATTCAGACACTCTTTGCTCGCCCTGGCAGCACACTCAGAAATCAGTTGTGTTAATGTAAAGAAAGGTACATGCATACACAAGGAATTTGCTACTGGAGCTGAACACCCAGCTCTAACACTTCTCCCAAAAGTTTGCCATAGACTCACACTTTATAGCTATTTTATACTTCAAAAGTATGCCTCCATAAAAATGAAGCAATCTTTATCACAGTAATAAAAGAATAACTGCAGGATCCTGTTGTGCTTCTGTGTCATGAAAGTAGAAAATTGTAAACGCTCCTTAAACTTTTAGGAAAACTTCAAGAAGTTCCCTGAAAGCTATGTATGGTCCTTTCTGGAATCCGTTCCCTTTGACCATGAGATGAAACAGCCTGAGTTTTCAAACATGTATACACACACACACACATACATATATATATAACATATATATATATGTAGGCTGTTTTCACACTTGTATGTATTGCTCTTAAGGAATGACTGGCAGAAAATCGGAGAGTTTTTGTAGGGAAGTCATACAGCCAGATCTCTTTCATTGCAGTTTGTATGAGCATTGAATAATAGCTGACTGCATCTCTGACTCTAACACAGACTCAGGTGAGGAGTTGTATCTAGTGGTCTTCACTGGTTTCAGATATTTATTTATTGCAAAATTGAACTAAGTGCTTGACTAAGCAGTTCTTACAARCAGGTGTATGAACTGAAGTTAGGAGTTATATGAATTTAATCTCTGTTCTGAGGATATGATGAAAAGCTTGGCAAGAATGTAGACAGTAGCCAAGGCAAGTGTTACAGAACACCATTGTGGTTAAGGGATTATATAGCTGCTGCTGGTGGCCAGAGACAAAAGATGCGATGTTTTAAGAGTTAGCCGAATAGAAACCGCAGTTTTTCCATTATTATACAAACAGGGCTTAAAGTCCTTGTCTTTCTTCCTGATGTGTTAAAAGCAATTAGAGTGCTTAATAAAATTCAGGGACAAGTTTTGTTTTGCTCAGAAAATGGAATGGATGGAGCCTCTTCAGAAAGCTGTGTGGTGAGATTTTGCCAATATCTGCAACTTTACAGCTAAGAAAACTAATTCACATATGTTTCCCATGCTGCAAACTGAAATGAATGGATAACAGAGGCTTTATGAGCTGGGCTAAAGGAAGAAAACAGAGGGGAATGTATAAATGAAGCTTTTGCTATGGGAAAAACAGCTATAATATGCAACATACACCGCCAGCAAATCTTCCATTTTTTTCCACTTTACTTTGGTTCAGTGACCTCACATTTACTCCTAAATCTAATCTGGTTCTCTTGCGCATGATATCAACTGCAGAATAAATAGATCAATGTTGCGAGTCAGTGTGATGACATGGGAGCAGTGCTTAACGTGGTGGGATTTATAGGTGGTCAACACGCCAGTGAGGATGTCGGCAGCTTTCATCCCAACGGGCCGGGAACACGAGGAATTGTGATGCAGCTACGAACCCACAATAAAGTAGAAAGGATCATTTTCTGTTCTCTCTCCTCAGATGTCCTGAGACACAAAAATGATAGAATTTGCTGAAATCATAATTTATTGTCAAACTTAAAAAGTGAGCAGACTTGTGTAACAACCCTTGCACACATCTGGAAGGAGGTTGTTTCAGAGCTGTGCAAAATGATTGCCATAAAAGCTAACCAGTGCCAGTTTCGTCTTGGTTTGGAGTCCAAGTAACAAAATAGACTCGGTTCAGGGAGAAGATTTTAAAAGTTTTAAATAAACTTATCATTTGCTTATGTTTTCTGTATGAGGAGTAATATTTTTTTTCTCTTTGGCAAAACAGCATATAGTTAAACACTTGAATGTCAGCTTAATTCTTCTGACTTTTGAGAGTCATTCATTGGTGAAATTCCCGAGTTATTCATATCCTGCACATGTAGAAGTAACGACAACATTAGCATGAAATCTCCCAATTGAAATTGGAAGTTTCATGGAGCTTTTGCTATAAAATAACAATAACAACTATCATTTCTTGAACCTTGTCCACAATATCATATTAAGTTTTAGATGTAATAAAAAATCATATAGGCCTCACCTCTCATTCAATTCCCTTAAAATAAACTGAGAGACTTGCTCTGGTAGCTCAAGTCATAGTTTGTGTCTTTTTTATCTTTATTACATCTTGGTATGCTTAGGCAGTGAAAACAAAAATCTTCCTCATGTAAAAGTGTGTTTAATAAGCCACATTCTCTCCTTTTGCCAGTTGTTGGTTTCTTCTGGCATCAATGCACAATTGCACATATAGAAATGTATGCAAACTGAGGCTGCAGTGAAAATCAGGTTTCTAATCTTCTTTCACTTTCATGAAAAAATCATATTTTTTCAGGCTGTCTGCAGAGCTGTCAGAGTTGTCTATTAAAAGCAGAGCTTGTATTTTATCACCCTTTACTTAGTCCTAATTTTTCAAATGTGGGTACAGTGGTTGTGCCTTCATAACAGTTGCAATATTTGTTCAGCRGGAAATTGCATGTCTATATATACACTTTTATGCAATTTCTTATTCCAAGTTTATTAAAGGCATTTTTTGCAGGCACACCTCTTAAGAAAGTCCCTAATTTCTAGTTTTCTGTGTTAACAATATWTATATATGTTTCAGCTGCTGATCTCTCTCTAACTATTGCATTCCCAATCACTTTTCTTCCATCAGAGGAAGCAATCAGAAAAAGCTGTCATTGCCCCTCAAGGTTTCTTCTTGGCTAATTGGAGTTTTGGGCTCTTTATCCTGATGATTAAAAGAACAGCTGAGTGGAAGTCAGAACGCATTTACAGAGCTGACACACCCAGCTCTGCTGTTTGGTTTGCACTGATTAATTTAGCAAATGAAACTCCCGTAAACTCACATAACATTTTGCCTATACAAAACTACTGTTGCTATATGGTTTTAAGTAAGCCCTAGGTAAACTATCTTGTAGATAATTAAATCAGTATGACAAAAGCTTTTAAGATCCTCCTTTTTGTCGAAAAGTATTTTCCTGTAAAGTAACATTTTGTGCTGAAGCATATAGATTGTATGAAATGAAACAGCCCTTTTAAAGAAGCTGCCTTTTCTAGTGTATGAGAAAAACAACTGTTACTGTTTACACTCTTCAATCAAGGTAAGCATGTTTGTCTAAAGTATTACTACAGCTTGGCTTGCAAACACTTCAAGATTGCTTACCATTTTTCTATATATAGGCTTCTCTGTGGAATTGCCTTTATCAAAACTTTTGGGAAAATCTTTAACAGAATCTGAGAAACTTGCCTAATTTATGCAGTTATCTATTCTCCTTTGTATTGATTCCCTCCATGATATATGTTTATCCTCCATGCCTGTGATAACCTAGAATTAAAACTGAAGCATTTCTATTTTATGCCTGTAATTGCTGGTAGAAAAGAGATGGGTTTTTTGTGTGTAAAAGCCATAATATAAAAGCTATTATAAAACTGTCCCAAACTTACAAGACAGAAACTTCCAAACAGCCAAAGACTTATCTTACTGCAGTTTTTACAAACTACTTTTAAAGAGTTAACTATTCCTATACCTTTTGTAATGAAATAATTCTGAGTRAACCAGTGAGCTCTTGGGTTTTGAGAAGAGAGAGAGTGCTGGGGACGTGGTCCCCACATCAAAACTGTCCTAGAGAGATCAACCATTGATGATTTAAATCTTCACTACTTTATCTCTTTGTTTGCTGCTTGGAATGCTATTGATACCTTCTTTGTCTTTGTAATTGTTTTAATTAGCCACCCAGCATGGGCCCCTGACAGTGCTTGTGATAGAGTATTATGGACAACCCAGCAGGACAGTGAGCCTGTTAACATGAAACACAGACATTATGGCAAGCTTAATTTCTTTTATTTGTGTCAATTTTTTTCCTGTCTTCTTTGTGTGTGTGTGTGCATTATTAGTTGACAGGATGGAAATAACTTTGCAAGTACCTTGGCCTTTTAAAGAGGGAAAGAAGCGTGAAAGCACCATCACAAACACTTCTCGGAGATTATACAATTAAAACTGATATTACCACAAATCATTTCTGGAGTCAGACAAAGAATGAAACGTTGGCCATATTGATTAGCCTTTTCATGCATCATGTCTTCAGCAATTAGACTGATATTTATGTCAGTTACTGTACTCTCGATTCTGCAAATTTATTCTTAATTATTATTCTTTGGCTCTGTAACATTATTTGTTCTTGTTGACCACATCCTTCTTTTGCAAATGGGAATCTGGATGTTCGATTATGATGCAGATCTGCAGCTCATTAGCAGTAAGCTTTGGTACTGTTGCCATTGGTAGACAGTTCTGTCCTTTCACTGTGTGGGAACTTGTGACTGTGTATGTTCTGCAGAAATTGTTTTTAAGAGATAAACGATTCAACAACATCAAAATCTCAAGTCCTTTCATAGTATAGTTTTTCAAAATAATTTTGTGCTTGGGCTAGAAGAATGTGAATGCAGAGAGAGAGGTGCTTCATAAAAACACAAGTTTCCTTTGGATCTGGATTGTTCAAATTAGCCTAAGGTCAGTCCCTGCCAGTTATTACCTCACTTCAGCTGTTCTCTGGACATTAATAAAAGCATCTGCTTTATTAACCRGGAATCTAGTTTTGAACTTTCAAAGCAAGGAGGTTTTTTGGGCTTCCCCCTACCCTATGCTGAATTTCTAGCTTGTTAGCCTATTTGTTTCATTTTATTGGCCTCCTTGAAAAATGTTTGTGATAAAGTATTAGTCTGTGGCTTGATGGACCAGATTGAAATCACTCTCTTCTTTGACGGAGTCAAATGTAAATCCTAAATGCCTGGGAATTCCTGTGTTGTGTTAACCTAAAGGCACTGCTTATTTTCAGGGTTGCCAGCTCTTGCACTTTTTCACRTCCCTCAGTCAAGAGGAAAAGGTGTGTAGTGAGGGATGGCTTGAAGAGGGAGGTTTGTTTCTTAAGGAATATTTTAATCATGACTGTTTTGAAGAGAACCTGAAACACAGCCTGTAGTGCCCACCAAAAACCAAAGGGAAACCTCCGCGGGGGGAAGGCAGAGAGGGCTGGGACGTGGGTTGCTGAAGGGCTGTGGCTGGCAGTGGGGTTGCCTCCAAGCACTGCAAGACCTGAATCACTGTGCAGTGAACTGAAATCCTAAAACGAAGGGTTCTGCCCCTAAAGCGAGGTGGCTGAACAGGAGCATATCTGCACCTTCCACACGGCAATTTGCAGCTCAGCATTTGAAGGTAAATTATCATCCTTTTCTATTGATGTTAATGCACCAGCGGTGGCTCTCGGGGGCAGAGGGCTCCGAGTCCCTGGCCCCATTGGACGGGACAGCAGCAGGAGCCTCTTCGGCCTCTGTGAAGACTGGGAATCAAAGCTGTGTTAGCCAGGGACAATAATGAAACCCTACAGCCATAATTCAATACACTAGAAAACTGACTTAATTTGTATTGGGAGGATAAGGAAAACCCACTGCTGTCAAAATAGCAAAAGAAGGTRTACTAGAACACGAAGGCAAACAGCATTGCCTTATGTACAGTGTGAGGGGTGTGGATTCCTACAGACRGAAGAAAGCAGTGAGATGTTCACTGGCCAGGCTTGATCCACCTCTGATGTAGTCTAAAATGCAGTAAGTCTAAGTTTCTCCGCAGCATGGCCCCACTTCCTGTGCTGGCAGATGTGAGAGAGTCACTGAGACCCCTCAGCACAGTTCACTTGCATTGGTGGGGTAGGTGCATGGCAGAAATTYAGTTGTCTCAAGATTTGGTCATTTTCATTCAAAAGGCACAAGATTTGTAGCGCAGTAGCTTTGCCGCAGGTTTCCTGTTTGACATTGGGCAATTTATACATAACCCATCATGTGCTTCAATTCCACCCCCCTCAAAGTAGATGCGGGTCGTTTGGCTTTTCTAGGCTACTCTAAGGCTAAAAATCCAATGATGATTGCAAAGAGCTCAGACAGTAAAGGCTATTTGGACTGAATAGAAGGGATTTGATAATCTCTCTGATACCATGCTTAGCCATCCTTTACAGAAAAATAAATAATCTTCATTTATGTCTTCTGTTCTTCAGATAGAATCATAACTCTTTAGCAGCATGCGGATTGAATAGCTGTGGCGTGCCAAACTGATACTCATAGATATATGTGACATTCTACTATTTTAATCAAAAATAATCAAGCCAAAGATTGCAAATGTCTTTGCTGCATAAAATTATATACTTGCAAACTTTTATTTTTAAATTTCTGAACTCTTCATTCTGATTGCTTTGAATTTGGATGTGCATTCACTTCTTGAAAACAGCACTGGTGGCACTGCTGATTAGCTAATTACAGTTAGGTTTTCATTTACTTATTTCAATACRGATTCATGGAAAATACGTGCACAAATTAAAGGTATAATTCAATGTTTGTATTATACGCTCAACTCTATGCCTAGTATTTTTGATGAACCTGACTGATGGTAATGTAGATACTGTAATTTATGTGATACCATAAATGCAGCTGGCTGTGGGCAGCACGAGTTCAGTGACATGATAAATAAGAGGCAGATCATTACTTTAATTAGCTTGGGCTCAAAATTACTTATCCAGAACCCATTGAAGTCAGCGGAGCACCTTACAGTGATTTCACTGGTTTTCATATCAGGCACCTGGAGGATATTGAGGCTGCTGTGCGCACCTCAGCCCATGGATTGACATTGCAAACGGTGCTGGGGAAGTGCCAGCTCAGTCAGCTGCTGCTGATCCCTTCCTCCGCCTTCCCTTTCCACCTCGCTCCGCTTGTTCCTGTGCTGTCGGGTGCAGTCCTCGCCAGTAGGTCAATGCAGCTGCTGGGTTGTGGTGTGAGCAGTCTTGAGAAAAATAACTTGGCACAAAAATTGTGAGGTTTCTTTTCTTTTCCTTTTTCTTTTTTTTAGCTTGGACCACTTTCTTGATAGAKCTCCCAGCACTGCTGAACGGGAGCTGGTGGAAAGCTCCAGGGCTGGGCCCAAGTCAAGGGGACAGTGGGGGCGGCAATACCATAAGTGATTTCCCCTTGCTCAATGCTTTGTGATATCAGATCACAGTTTAAACTGGGCATCATTCACAGAATGAAGGTTGGATATCCAGCAGTCAATGGGAAGAGAAGGGTACCCTCCGGGCGAGTGGCTGAGCACCTGAATTAAATGCTTAAATAGATGTTATGAGTACCTTGTACAGGAGCAAGCAAAACCCGAACAAACTAAACTCCAAAAGAATCCCTTTCAGCTGGTGGAAAGAGGTKGAATTTCTCCAGCTTAAAGCAAGTTTGACATATTATTAAGAGACTCTTAAACTCTCTGTGATTAAGATTGGAGCCAATGGTCTGGAGTCAATTTTCTTCTCAGATTAACAAACCTCGTTCCCTGATTATTTACTAGATGATGGAGACTCCTTTAAAGCAACAGCAGAGTTTTTTGTGTTCCTCAATCTGACCCATAATTTGTAAATAATAGCTGTGTTTACAAATGAACCAAGAGCAAATCTCTCCTGGGTGAGGAGGTCTGAACACAGTCTAATTAGTTCTTACTCAATATTTGGTAGGCAACAAAGGCTCAACACAATGCCAGCTGAAATCAATGGCTGTCTTCATGGGATGCTGCATGGATTTGGCCGCTTTAAACRGGGAATTTTATTTTTATGTTGGAAAAGTTGAGTGGGAAAGCTTCGCAAGTTATCCATAAACGCTAGATGCTGGGGTGCAGTAACCTAGCTGGGATCATCTGAGCCTCTCCTCTCCCCAGGCAAACTCATGCCTTGGAGGATCTGAAAATAAAATATGTTGTGCATCACAGCTTAAATTTCCTATTGGCACACCTAATGGGAAGAGGCTACCAGAAAGTATTGAGTCTCCGGGCTCGTACCGCTTGGTATTGAGGCGCGTTATTGATGACGGCGCGGCGGAGCCTGGGTTGGGAGCGCGGTGGCACCGGCGTGGAGGGGTGCGCGAGGATGTGGGCTGAGAGTGGCGTGCACCTCTTCCTCCCCCGCAGCGGCAGCTAAAGCTGATCCCGGGGCAGATATCGCACTAGCGGCAGATGCCACGCAGGGGAGGGGATCTCTGGTAACCCGATCGGTGGGCAAGCTCGTTGTAAACCTGCCGGCGCAAAGGGCTCGTCTCTGAAATGAGAGAAATACATGACATGGCTAAGCTATTAATTTCTCACACAACAATTCTTGTAGTAATGCATTTACCAAAAGCCAGCTTGARTGTAAACAACTAATTGTAAAGGTCGAGTGATTATTTTCCAGTTTTCATTTTGAACTAGATGGTGAAATGTTTACATCTCCTATAGATATGATTGATGTGGAGAGCAAACAAGAAAAAATCTTTTACTGGGTCAACAGGTTACTTAAAAACGTGTGGAAAGGTTAATCCCAAAGTTTCTGTCCTTCTTAAGTGACCATTGTTATTTATGTATTCATAACCCTGGAAAAATCATACAGACCTTTCCCCCTGCCCCAGGAAGTTATACTCATGCATTTACCTGTTACAAATGACTAACTAAAGTAATCCGCAATTTTTATGACCCCTCACTGCGTTTTCAAATGAGTTTTTCGGTGAGAGCTTGGTGAGGTATTGCTTTCTGCTCAGGTGTAACTGAAGTCCTGGGTCATCCATTTGAGAACGCTGCTGCCTGCGAGACATTAATTGCTTCCCAACCCTTAGAACTATTCCAACTTCCAAAGGTTAATGGAGCAGATAGATTTAGGACATGTTCCTAACCACACAGGTTATCCTCCCTTCCAGAAATATGACACTCGCTGGAGATGGGTCATTCATTTTTATTGTTTAAAATGTAATGAAGCATGGCATTTATAATCCACTAGCTGGGAACATCTTACTTGTGAAAAAAGGGGCCATGATATGCACTGTTTTTATGGATGTTTGCACAGCCAGCTTGTTCTCATTTTCTGGAAAATGGCCACAGAGGCACATGCTTTAGCTCAGACATCTGGTTACCCGTACGGGACAAGCCCAGTGTCCCCAGCTCTGCTGGCACCTACGGCCCTTCTAGGGTTAGGTGGTTTGCAAAGCCGACGTGAACGGCAGAAACCAGACTGATACCAGGAATGTGAAAAGCTGCAGTGAGAGAACACGCAACCTGGTTAGCACCTGTAAAAAGTAGCTGGTTCGGCTTTGCAGATACTGACTGTAGTGGCTGTGTGCCTCGTTTGTAAGGCAAGTCCTCCAGCCTCAATGCTTCAGAAGTTCCCGACCCTCCTTGGAGCAGGCTCATGCTGGACAGCAGAGTGCTCTGGGTTGCATTACACTTGGTTGATGCAGGCTTGCCTTCCTGTGGTGTAAAATATACTCAGCTGAAATTTGGAGTGAAGTGTTAGCTTCTTTAAATATCAGTAGGCCAGGACCCTTGAACTCTGTGCCAGACGACGCTCTCGAACAGCAACAACAAATTCCTCATGTGAACTTCATTAGCCGCTCCTAATTTTGAGAAGTTATCTAAATTCTATCTATCATAAACCCTAGGCAAAACAACTGCTAAGTTTTGATAAATATTTGATAAGCCTCAGGACTTACTGGGAAGATTCATGAGGGTCCCCTTGTCCCTCCCCCACACACTATAGGCTCTGGAATTTTAAAAATATTTGCACAGGTTGTGTATGAGCAGTGTGTGTGGACACGTGGCTGCCCATAGCATGGATAACCTCCAGCTTCTCGTCTTTGCCTTGTACAAATGTAGGCAGTAGTTCAGCTTGCCAACTTACCCGACCCAACAGGTACTGAAAATTGGATCAAGAGAGGCTAAATCTGTTTTGTGTCAGTTAAAACCTGTGTCCCTTTACTCCAGTTAAGGTTTTGGCTAATTAATATAATCTATGTTCCATGCAGAAGAACAGAAATATTTTTTCTGGTTTTATCATCTGTTTATGTCAATAAAGTCAAATATTTTAATAGGTTGAAATTGCTGTATAAAAATGTATAATCTATGTTCCATGCAGAAGAACAGAAATATTTTTTCTGGTTTTATCATCTGTTTATGTCAATAAAGTCAAATATTTTAATAGGTTGAAATTGCTGTATAAAAATGTCACACCTGTTGTTGTAACAGGCCCCATAAAAAACAGCGATGAAAGATATTTTCAGAAGGATAAGAAAAACAAATGAGAGCTTTGCTCTTGGTCTGGGAAAGAGCTATGCAAGTATCCAGCATCACTTGCCACCCCAGAGAAGTCAGTCAAATTCTGTGCAAAGGCATCCATCCAGCCTTTTTTATTCCCTTTAATGGTGAAGGCCCAGATAAATACTGCCCTCCAATCTGTCTGTGATTTTTTTCCTTGGGAGTTGGTGGCAAACTTTATGCTTTCAGGTCTGACCTTGCCAAAGAATCTGTTTTAGCATTTCTGACTACAGTGCCCCAGTGAAACGCAGGCTGCTTCATATTTTCACCCAGTTCTACCTATCTTGAGATAGYGGCAAGAGCTGAGRTTTTCATTTATTGCTCAGTAAATCTCAAGAACATTCAATGGAGTTTTATACTGTAAATTAACTTTAAAATTTTCTCTTTGACGTTTTTACTGTCTTTAATTCKCTGGATTCTGAGAGTATTCACTTTTTCCTAGCAAAACATGTGAGCCTCCTACTTCCTTCTTCCAGTTTCTAAGTTGAGCTGTTACAGCTTACAGTAGTAGCCCAACATATTGTCAGTCAAATATATGTGCATGTTGCCCATCACTTTAATGATAAACCACAACTGTCTGGGTTTAATTCTCTAATAGTTTGCCTTCTACATAGTTTCCAAGCATATTAAAAGACTCAGGAGCACATTAAGGCTCCATTGCTAACATAATAAATATAACATTCCCCCTGAGGAACTGGATCTGGCAATGCAACTTCTAGATAGATCTAGCACAAGAGCCTGCAGACTTTCTCCTGGAAGGCATCTACCCTGCTGGCCAAGGAGACTGTCAGTGGGAACACTACCGTGAGCTCAGTTGTCCACAGAGAGGGGTGGGAAATGACATGAATGTTATTTATGATGCCTTGCTGTGGAAAGTAACTTCACAGATATAAAGCTGRATACCACACTGCAAAATATGAAGGGGATAATTTTACATCTTCATTGCACAGTGATATTGAGGATGAAATGATTTTAATACCTTGGACAAACAGTGACTGGCAGGCCAGTAARTAAAGAGATCAAGAGCAACCAAAAGGTCAGCACATCTTACTGTGGAGCCAGGAAGAAGGTAGATGAAAGAGATAGGAGCACCAGAGGAGAGTGAGATGTTTGCTGACTCTTGAGACAGTCTGGACTGCTTCTGCAGCTGCTTATAACATCACTCTAGTGCAGGACTATATAGTTCACAAGAAGTCAGTCTATGGTGCTGGACCAATGTATTGAGAACAGTTGTTTAACAGAATTTCTTCACTACTGCATTTGGATTAATTGAATCCTGTGCAAGGCCTTTATCAGGAAGAGCTGTCAGCAAAGAATTCCAATAATCCAATCAGGAGGTCATGAGTGCAAGAATAAGTATCTACAAATCGGATTGAGAGAGCCAAACCTGAAGCCAAGCAATATTCCAGAGATGGCAGAATAGACGATTTCACCACATTGCTGATATAATTAACGGAGATTGATAAATTCATCAAAACACCCGCATTTTGTTTGTTGTGCTAGAAGATAATCTAAAATCCCGACAAAAAGGTAACTGAAGAAAGCAAGAAGTGTAAATCATGGCAATAATAGTAGCTGAGCAATCAAATCTGTCGTGTTAGAGTCTAATTGTGCAATATTACAAATATCAAATATTTTTAAGCATGAAAGGCTCCACATTAGCCAGTGTCACATTAAGTATAAAGCCAGCTGATGTTTGGGYAGCAGATGAGTTTGAGATTGTAAAAAGTCATTGATCCCAGGACTGACTGGGTAGTATAGTTTCCTGAAAACAACAGCTATTCAACAGTTCAGATAGTCAGGAACACCATTCAAATCAAACCGTTCTGGGGAAGAGATATTTCTGGTAGATGACTCAAACCTTAGTCACTTCTCATGGCTGTTGTGCGTTTCTTGCTATATTTGTCAGAGAAGTCACTTAGCCTGAGCTGTTTTATATAAAAATGAAGCTGTCCATAACTAAAAGAAGGACAGTAAGTCCAACTTTAAATTTGATTGCACATGTCTGTCTCCTGTTGTGATTTGGTTTCTAGTARCAAAGGATAATCTCAAAAAGAGCAATGCAGTATGTGCTCAGGATTGTGTCTTGATGTGGAAAAGCACTGTGAATGTGTGTATAATTTTTAACACATGTTTTGGCCCAATAGAAAGCTGGTATTCAATCAAGACAGACCTGGGGACTTTTAGCTCCCCAGATCGAAGCAGACTACGAGCTCCCTCATTCAGAGCAACTTGTGTTCTGGGAATTGGTAGTGTGGAAGAAAATGCCATGGTATGGGCTGTGAATAGCTCTTTCTCCACTCTTGCTAAAGCAGTATAAGTTGAAGTTCTTCACCTTTCCGACCACAGATGCAGAGACTATATCTCTCTCTCTATCTCTTGCTTGTTTTATTTCCATTTCAGTGTCACAAGATAGTAAAATCTGACTGTGCCATTAAAACAAAACTAACATGAGAACAAGTGAAATGTGCTAAGTTCAATTTYCCTTACACAGGAATAACTGAGAGTAACTTTGTGATTTAACCCAGTGTGACTGAGAGTTGATTTGGTCCTATTGCTGACCGCATAAAGGCTTTTCTGATCCAAGAGGTGCCTCTRTATTGTAAAACCTTGTATTTCTAACCTTTAACATCTTACTAAGAGTACTGTCCATTGGTTTCACATCATTATCTGAGTTTAAATACCTCTCATTGAGCTTGTTCTTCCTTAATCTTTAAACCTTGCTTAGTGCTACCTTCATACTTAATCATTCTCCCACATTGCAAAGCACTTGGGGATCATTCCAATGATAAATTTCAGCTTCATCAGCTACTGACCCACATACTCTCTGCAGTCGGATTGCAACTGCTTGTCCCTGTGGGTCCGGCGGTAAGTTTATAGTTAAAGAGCAGCTGCTGGTGTATATAAGCTCCACGGACTCTGTCATTAAAGGACAACTGATGTCCCACATTAACTGAATGAATCTGTAAGGCATTTCAGTGATAGAAATCAACCTTCTTCCTCAGGAAAAACTACAGTACTTCTGACTTGTCACAGCTAGGCACTGTGTTTGTCCTGACAAATGTGTCTCATCCAGTCCTATAGTCATGCCTATAAGGATGGCAACTGAGGTTTCAACAGTGTGTTGAGGGCTCCRTCTAGCTTGCTGAGGTCCCCCATGGATAGCAGAGATGCTTCTGCACGTGTCACACAATAAAGTTGCGTGATTAATTATACTTATTTGCCCAGCTGATGATTAAAGATAAATGGCAGTCAAATTTAAAATGTCCTCTTATATGTCAACAAAAATGGATAAAAGAAAATAATCTTGTGCTTGGTATATGATTAACCTGTGGAATTTACTGCAGTAGGATATTACTGAGGCAAATAGTTTAGTAGGATTTAGGGATTAGACACATGAATAAGAAGAGCATTTACTAGTTACCTTCTTTAGATTTAAGGCAATTTCTTCCCTGTGCAATTTGATGCATAAGGTCAGCAAATGATCACTAGCATAAGGAAGGGCAACATCCTCCTCACTTCTCCAGCCCATGGTTTGCTGTGGGTCCCCAGGACGAGGTCCTTCCTTCCTGGAGAAGGATAAGGTATCACTGGGCTTGTCAATCAAGGCAAAATACTGTACCAGATGGGCCGTTGCTCTCTATTTTGCCCCTGTGGGTCAGGGCAGTACTATTTGCGAAGAACATTCACAGCGGTTTGGGGTTTTTGCCCTCCCAAATTCTTATTCCTCTTCCATAATTTCAGAAAACCCGACGGTGTGGCCAATACCCTTCCTCAACAATCACTGTAACTAATGGACAAGCTTATTTATTAGAAGTCTGTTAAGGAGTAGTTAACAAGCCCCGATTTCTATTTAACTGTCACTCTGTAACCTGCTTCAGAGCTGCACTGYGCTCTAAACATAATCACCTCTTAATACTTCTTATTTATTTATTTAGAGTCAGTATAAACACCATGGGCCAGAACCTCTGCTGATACATTAGCACGGTTCCAGTGGCAAGGATCTGTTGAAATCAATGGGGCTTTACTGATTTACATCCCCTGGGAATCTCCATGTAAAATAAATTCCAGCCGGGAGGTACTAGACATATATATATGTAGAAGGCAGATAAATTGGTGTGTTTGTATGACACACAGACATTTCAGGGTCAGTAGTATGTACAGAAATCAGGGTTCCTTTAAATGAAAACTTAACAACTAATCCGACTTATTAAACCTGATTTATAATTGTTAAAAAGCAGTCAGGTGACAACTAACTGATGCATATCTTTATTTGCTTTGGTGTAATCCTGCATTTTTGTTTTGCACTAGTAGATATGATGTTTCACTGTTTTAAGGTCAGAGTCTAATTTCAGATGTCACAAGAAAGGTAGTGTACTAAAAAGCACACTGCCGCTTTGTGTGTATGCAAAGAAAAAAGCGGATATTTTGCAACACTGAACTCCTCTGCAGTCATGGTAGCTATAAATTGTCCTGTCAACCTTAAAAAACAACAAAAAAATCTTTAAATCAAGATGTTGCAAAATGTTTTTCAAACTGTCATCTTAGCCTGCCAAGTTTTTAGTAAGTTTGCACTAGTCCCAATTCATTTATTTTTTTTCTTATTGATGTTAGTCCTCAGAAAACCATGTAAGATGTTACTTCAAGTGAAATGAATATGCATCCGATTTTCTGAGGCTACAATTCATGGCATGTGCACAACTGGAAGCTGGATTAAGTTTAAATAAGTGGATTTCTATTAAGGAGTGCTAGTGTTGTATATTTTAAGTGCATAATCTTAACTGGCTCATTTCTGTGCCTCTTTCCCCCTCCCCCAGGATGAAAGAACAACCCCAAACTCTTGACAATTATTTCTGCRCATTTTAGTGATGTGGCCCTGTCCCTTAAGACACGACTACTGTACTATGACTTATTATAATGCTGTGCCATGAAACACCTCATAAAAATAATGTTATTTCCTCTGCTTTCTTCTGGACCTTTACAAGAAAATTGCTTTCGGTCTGCTTAAATCCTGTTGCTTTTCAGCGCAGCCTCTCACAAATAAAAGAAGTGTAGTTGGCTAGGCTGATGTGAACAAGCCAGAAAATAAGGTAGATGTTTGACATTTTTTCCCCCGGTTTTGTTTATTGCTTTGTCACTAACCAACAGTTGGAAGGAAAAAGTAATTGGATGTTTTATAATTTGCAACCATTTAAAAGAATAAATGACCTGAATCAAAGGTCAAAGCCTTTGTGCTTTCTGCAGTAGAGAGGGTTTTGTTTTGTTTTCCCCTGAATCTTTTTATACCGGAAAAAAAAGAAAAAAAAGAAAAATTAAAAGCGGAATAAAATAAAACCTTCTCCGCGCACAGTCGCACAGCGGACGGCTCCGAAAGGAGCGTTAAAGCTTCTGATTTAAACGCCTTTTTCCTGAAAGGTTGCAAATATCAACAACATTCCTGCACACTGTAATCAAATACTTTCCCAAAAAGCCAAGGAATGTGCCATAATTTGTCAAAGATCCTCACTGACAAGTTTTTAGTAAAGTCCACTACAGCAAGCCCCCGCCGCCCCCCTGACCCACGAAGCAGCAGACCTCTGACCTTTTTTGGGCCTCTTTTATGAGCTTCTTTCACTCTGACCAGATGGCTAAACTATCAAAGGTTTTTATGAGTAAAAACTGCTTTTCAGCCTCGCGCGCTGTATATTTCTCCCCACGTGAATGTGAACTATCAACCCAGAGGCTTTAAATTGGAAACACAAAAGGTGCTGCGCAGCTGCGGCCGGCTCCGCGCGCCCCTGTTTGCCCGGTAAACAGCTGATGGCCAGATGAAGACCCTTTAAAGCCAAACAGTTTTAAAACGCCCCTCAAAACCCTAATAAATTAYTTTTTTCCACCCCCCTCGCCCCCCAGGATATTTTGGGGGGCCTCTAACAACGTCTTTGCATCTTCATTGGCGATTACTGCCAGCCCGCCCTCTCTCCTCTGCACCGAGACCCCTACCCCGAGCAGCAAATTAGGACTAATTAGGCCAAATTGTGTCAGAAACAAAAATAGAAGGAGTACCGGCTTCTCAATCAGTTTGAATTTCAATGCAAACATTTCTGAACACCTGGGCATCGCTTTCTCAAGCCCGCTGAAACGCCCTGGCCCTGCCTGACAGTGCTCTCAGGATGCCCCTGGCCCTACTTTCTGATTTAACACCATTAATAGAGACTTGTCGTTACTGTAGCGTTCATCTGTTCCGCACCTTTCTTTAGAGAAAAATTCAAGAGGTTTTTTTAATCTCATATACTCTTCTATATGTATTTTATATAAAATATTAACATGCATTATGTTGAAAACTACATATATTTTGTAGCTGTTGAACTTCCCATTTTTAAGTGTGACAGAGATTTAATAATTTTTAAATTGAGACACTATAAATCACTGAGGGATTAATGGGGAAAAAAAAATCATACCTTTATATGCTTTCCCAAGAGAACTAGGGAATATAATCGGCTCTTCCTCTTTCTMGTAGGTTTCCAACAGCTCTTTTTAACCCTTTAGGTTCTGGAGTGCCAGAACTGYTCTTGCCTTGTCATGTTTCTATTGTCAAAGGAAAATCATGTGTTGTCAAAATTGCAGATCTGCACTTAACACACATTTGGGAATATCTTCAGTCAAACATTCTTATTCAAACGTCTCTCATGCAGGGGACTTTTTTTTTTTTTTAATTCATGCAGCCCCAAAATGGTTATGCATTTTTGAAATCAGATATCCTTTCTCTCACTTTGAATCATAAAAGGTTTTTGTTTGGAGGAAAACAATGGTGTCCAGATAGGATAAGAAATAAATACTGGCAAGAATTTAGTGAAACCAGAGTGTCAGTTAATATTTCAGCTCATCGATCATATGGTCGTTTGTGCATTCCAGAATTAGGTGGACAAGTGCTGTCTCTTCTCTTCACTAGTTATTCAGATCTGCTCTACCTATAGCTGTCAGTCATGCCAGCACATGTTAATAGTGAAGATAATGTACAGAAAGATAGCTGTAAAAATATATCAATTYTCCTCATCTCAGGAAAAAATTTTCAGCTTATCCTTACCTTCTGTCTAAAGCTTTTCACTTTCTCAAATTTCTTTACATGTGACTTGTTAATCCATCAGTCTTGTTTATTCAACTAGGTTTATTAATGACAAATGTTGCTGGCCTTGCTGAGTTATGACTGTAAACTGAAAGAATATGAGGGCCAAGGTGAAAAGGTGATTTCTTTATAACAGCTGTAATTTATCCTGGGCTTTGGCCAGGCCTTTGATTTTGCACTGGCCCTGGATATAGTATTCCTACTGATTGCATTAGAATAGCCCTCCGGGGTCATGCTGAATTCCAGGGCCCTGGAACCAGTTAGAAGAATGGAAGATGACCATATGTGCGGGGTTAGAGAATGATAATAAGGTGCAGCACAATACAAGCCCGGGTGTTGTGGAAATCCTCTGCTATGCCTTGTGCATGCTGTCATTCAYACAAGCATTGCATAAGAAATGTGCCCCAGCTCAGTCGGGAGGAGGAGAAAAGAAAGCAGGAAAAAAGAAATTAAGTCTCTTAGTTAGCTCCTGGGTTCATTAAATGTCTCCTGCAATGAGATGTTTAAGTGTGTCGYGTTTCTTCTGCTTAGGTTTTGAAAGGGTAAGAGAGGCCAGCACCATCTAAAGCAGCTTCACAAATAGTTACTTCCAAGTATCRCTTCTTGTGCAAAAGCCAACTGGTCCATGTCCACCTCTGCCTGGAGCCTCACGGCTGGAGCTGCCAGCCAGGCGGCAGGAGACCTTTCAGCCTGGGTGCACAAACCCACACCTCCGCTCCTCGCGAGAGCRTACCTTAACCAGGAGTCAGGTCTGGGGCTTTCCTGTTGAAACCGTTTTACTTCTCATGGAATAATTATAACTGAAAATTGTTTGGAAGGAGAGAACAAGAATATACATAATTTTTCTAGTAGACGTTAGAACAATGTCTTGGGGGAGGGAAGTTTGAGCATGGGGTTCTGCTCCAGCAAATATTTACATAGTTTTTACTAAGCAGTCACAGATAAATTACCACAGGAACTTCCTTTGTCTTTTAATGTTCCATTCTAAACCACAAAATCATAAGAAACTGTAGAAAACAGAAGATTTGGGCTCACCTGCCCTGAAAGTTAGCTGGATTGCAACTTTGAAGGTGCAAACAGATGATTACACCGTAATAACAATTGTACAATTCAGTGATACGTACTACTGTAGACAAGTTTTCACAGGTGCAAGATTGCCTTTGAAAAGAGATCAATCCAACCTCTTAAAGTACAGTTTTATTAACTGTTGACAATTCCCATTATTTTTCAGGCATGGCTGATTACACTGTCACTTTTGGCAAATGCTAAAATAGCTCCTGATCTTTGCTGACTTCAAAGGCTTTGGAGCAGAGCAATGCTGTGCCTGAATCACACAAAATGCATCCAGTATCTAAGTAAAGGCAAAACTTTTGCTTGCAGGAGTATGTGTTCAGCTRTCTGGCTACATATGAAATTGGACTCAGCGCTGCTAATCCTTCTACCTGTAGACCTACCATTCAGTGTTGAAACCTTCCAGCCATCAGACGTGCTTACCATGACTCGAGCGACTACTGTCGCATAAGATCAGTATCGTAGGCTCTCTGTATAAAGACACGGCATTAGCTTTTCCTTGTGCATGCTGCCTTTTGCTCTCTGAAAAGTTTTATTACTATTACCATACATTACAGTGATCCAGATTTTCCCAGTGTCACTGTTATCTCATCTTTGCAAGTTCTTCCGCTGTTCTCCTCGTTGGGAAGGATCTGAGCATCTTCCAGTCGTGCATTAAATAAGGTGTCTAGGCTATGTAGTACATGTTCATCCTCTTCCCTCAAAGGAAGAGCCAATATAGTGGAATAGTTTGCTTTCAGAAGGGGGACACTAGGATTCTTTGAGAAGTGGGAAGGAGARGGTGAACTTTCATAACGTGCTTACTGTGATAATTTAACATGCAAAGGACCAAGACATTCGGGTCTCTGGACAGTTCCTAAAAGAAATTAAAAAGCAATCTCCTATCCACATAACCCTCCAGCAGCTTTTCTGGTCCTGTGATAGATGTCRGTAAATGACAAAACAGAGATATGGACAGGAGAAGGAGAGTTATACGCTGAGGGAGGCAAGCACATGACTGCATGGGCGATTGCACGGGATGGCTCCTCCAGCTCTTTGCTAAACAATTGCTGTTGTGATGTGCCAGAGAAGCAGTAAACAGCTGTGATGGCTGTTTGGGACGAGTGCTGAGCATCTGTGTTCTCCATGGCCAGTATCTCGGAAAATCCAGCCTTAAACTCCTTCATATTCAGATGGCAAAATTAACCATAAGGCATCAGTCTGCAYGGGCAGAAGCACTGCAAGTCGTTTGAGGTTTCATTAATAATTGTATAGATGCTGTGGGTTTTCATCACAAAAAAACACTTTMAAATTTTAATGAAGGACACTATAAAAAACGGTAACCTTTACTGCACGCTTTTGGTTTTGCTTTCTCTTCCATACCATTATTTATAGCGCTCACAGCCTAAAGACAAAGGTATAAGGCACACCTTAGTATTTGGAGAGTGGGCACAGAATGGGCATACTAGAAATGCTAGAACAGAAATGTGCGTAACTTATCCGCACATTAACATCTTCTGTCAGACATCATTTTAAATTATGAGGTTTAGAAATGTCTCAATACTCATTTTGCACTTTGTTTACTAATAGTTGAGCCTTTAGATGACACATTTCTCAGCTTTTACTTCCATCAGGCTTGCAGAAAAAAATCTTATCCTTTTTTTTTTCTTTCTTTAATGAAAACTAAATTTTCCAAGTAAGTCATTTCACTTTCACACTGATGATTTTTCAAAATAACAAGAGTTAGGTGTGCTTTAGGATAATGCAGCTATATTTCCAAGTTATTGCACCATTATGACATTAAAAAAAAGTCCCTGAACAAGAGCAAGCCAGAATTAGGATATCAGAGCCACAGTATGTCAGGACAAAGAGTGTTGACTGACATATTCTTGTAATTCTRGCTAGTGCGGTTCAAGAAGTCCCCRCCTGCAGCTGTTTGTTACTAACCCTCAGCTGGTAATAACTAGCTGAGAGGTAGGAGCAAACAGAGATGGGTGTTAACTTCCTACACTGTGCCAGTTATATCCACGTAAAAAGTGCCAGCCTGCATCCTGGTGTGTGCTCAGCCAATCAAGGCTGCTTCTCGCTTGGCCAAAGTTTGGGAGCAACCAATTTAAACACACACATTAAAAAYTAATATTAAGTTACGTTCCTCTGTTTGGCTCTTCGTAGGGTAGGGCAGAACAGTGAAATGAATGATGTGGAAGCCCCTTCGCAGGTAACTGCACCTTAGGTTCACACAATGCAAAGCTCTTGCTTTATCTTCACATCTGACACGCCACTAGCCTTATTTGCAGAAAGCTGACCTTGTGTCAAACAAGATGATMTGACTGGCATTTTCTATTTCTGGAAATGATTAATCTGTTTATAAAAAGTTCAGCTAAGAAAAGCCTTGAAGTTTCCTTCTCCGTTTTCATTGATTTCTTAAAGATTGAGTTATGTTTTCCATTTGTTAGAAGATAYAGAACTTATTATTCAAAGAAATGCTGATGTGGGTGCTCTAGCATATACAATGTCCTGGGGGTTGCACTCTTTTGTTAGGATATAGGTTACCTACCCGGAGTAGCCAGTTTGTAACAGCACTGTGACACGCCTCTCTGTAACCAACAGAAGTTTTTGAGTTCTAAACATCTTTGAAAATTTGGCAGTGAAATACTTAAAAAAAAAATCTGATCCCCAAAGCTTGTACAAGCCCTGCTTATATGATTTGCATTTGTGTAGGTGTGTTGGCTACACTGGGATGTTCACAAGCACAGCCAAACCTCCTGGACCAAGTCCTCTGCAGAGAAACTCATCTGAGATTTAGAGCTTCCTGTAGGAGAAGAGCTGTTGCAGCCTTTGTGAGCAATTGTAGCTGTATTTTAACTTCATGTAAAATCTAGATAACAGTCACGTATCCTTAAAAGCCCTGCAATGCTGCCTTTGCCCTACAGAATGGCAGTACGGATTCTCTTCAGATTGGTTTATACTTCATTTTTCAGTCTGATGTGAGCTATAGATACTCTCTGAATCCAGCAGGCTTATTTCAGATATATTCATATTTCCCCTTCTTTTGGCATTCTGGCTCCCAGCTGAATCTGATAAGCAGATCAGTCACTACTATGTCAATAAAGTAGAGCAATGTTGTATCCTAATATTTGTCATCATTACCCAACACACCCGTGCAGAGCAAGCTGTGAGGAATGCAGGTTTTCATGCTATATCAGCTGTAACTAAACATCTGGTTACAAAAAAATGAATCTCTCAAAGTTAATGAAGGTTATGATTTCATTTAAGCCTTTTCAAGCAAAACAAATTCCATTGAAAGAATATAATAGATTAACTGTGGAACTGAATCAACTGAGGTTTTAACATCAGGGTTATTTACAACCTGTTCATTTTCCATTCTAAGCTCAAACTTTGTTCTGTCATTGCCAGCAGGGTTCTTGCATTTCTTTTTAAAAGTAGCCTGAAATGCCTTCATTTTAGTTTCTTAGAAACATAACCACCACTCTAGCTGTGAGTTTGAACACATTAATTCAGTTTGTATTACTGAAATGCTGATTTAACAAAAGGGAAAAGATATATATTCTTTAAATTCAAGTATCATATGCATTCACGATGTRGGGTCCAGCTGTAGAGGTGGAGTAACGTGGCCTTGTCTAGCGTTTATCATCAGCAGATCTTAAATATTTCASAAATGGTGAGAAGATCTTAGCAATGCCCTGCTGAACTAAGGAAGGAAAACATGATTTCTCTTCCACGGAGTGGCAGACCTGGGCCACACGGTGCAAGTGGTGGGAAGTGGTGGGACAGGACCTGCTGCCGTGAGCTGGGAGAGGCGAAGGGGCAGAGCTGTCTGGGCAGCAGGCAGTCCTCCCTTGGCGGCTGCCGGCCCTGCACGCGCGCCGCTTCACTCCTCCACCGTCTGCCACAGCTGGGCCTGTTTAACTCTAAATGGTTCCCTGTCTTCACCGTCTTAGCCTGATTTCCTAAGGAAATGAGGCTTATGTGAGCGTACTCCCTACGCCTCCRTGCATCTCTGTGCCCGTCTCCCTCCTTCCCCTCTCCATGGCAAGAGTTTGGCCAATATCAACTAAATTTGGGAGGCAAATAGAAGTCCACAAGATCAATTCCCTAAGTTTTCTGTACATGAAGTGTCAGGAAAGAGATACCTTGTTAGGGTCCTGATGGCGAGAGAAGCAGCTGCCTGGGTTTTTCTTAGGAGAAACAGGAGAATCCCTGCAGGAGAAAAGCAACGGCCTTGTCTCATTTGTTTTTGTGCTTTGTTTGGTTTGTGGCATTATAGCATTGTAGGTGCTGGAGAAGGGAAGGGAAAGAGAAAGCACAAGTGACTATTGACCAAATCCAAGTCCTCCAACAACTTCAGCAAGGTGCTGAGAGAGGTTTCCTCCATCCTGGAATTCCATTTCCGCTAATCGCTTCTCATTCCAGGGTGAGTTTGRAAAAGTCAAATTTGTCGGGACACCCATCCTTGCTTTTACTGGGTCCAGGGAGATTGCTGTGAGATGGAGGCAGGTGATGGTGGAGAGGTGTGGTAGGGCACCAAGCAAAAAACTGTTACGAATGCCTACACACTGCTGGGAAGTCAAGGGCACCCCGGTATTTCATGTTTGGTTCTTCAAGCTGTCATCAAAAGTGGTGGCACATAGACTAGGGGGCCAGCTAGTAAATGATAGAGCTCCTCTTCTTTGSTACCCCATTAGTGTGAATGGGGAAAGGAGGGGGATATTTCATACTGCCACGCACTAGGAGACGGCTGGAAGTGGAGAGAGAACAGAATTGAGGACAGGCAGTTGGACAACACTGCCTTGTGCACCAAAAGAGCAAACCGTAGTGTTACGGTTTCTTTTGTGGCACAGATGAAAATAATAGAACAGTCATCTGTTGAATGGAAAAGGGTCACTGCAATGTTTTAAAATCACTGAATGGTTTGCAGTCTGTTGAACTTATATTTGGTATTATTAAAATCTGTGGCTAGTCAAAACTCTGAATGCAACTGTGAGTCAAAGTGGGGGGAAAACTTATCTTTCTTTTTTCTTTTTATTCCCTGAATCTGCTGCTTCTGTAATAGCTAACCTGTCATTTAGTTCATCTTGTTGTTCTGTGCGGTGCTGCCATCTTCAAAAGGAAGTTACAGTTGGAAAGAAGAGGGGAAAGATAAGTAACTTGTTCATTGAGGGCCAGCTTGGGCAGAGATGGGAAGATTCAGAAAACCGTGTAGGACTTGTAAAGTTCAGATTCCTGGGCAGAGATTAAAAAGCACACTGGTGAATAGAAGGTTAGTCTGATACAGAAAGTAACCAGAAAAAGAAAAAAAGTTTTATTCCCCCAGTACGGAGGCGTAACAATATGGAATATTAACAGGTATTGGAAAAGATTTTTCTCTCCTAGCTGATTCCTTATGAAATCAGTGGATAAAAATGAATGACACCTTTTCTTAAGTTTCCTTCCTGAAAAATGTAGCTCTGGGTTAACATTGGCTTCAGCCAATCATTTTCCCTGGCAAATAGGTGACAAAGAATTTTGGAAGGCATGGTAAGGGCAAAAAGTCCTTTAATGCTTTATTGAAGCCTCTGATCTTTTTTCATTACCAAATTATGATTTGCCTAAATGTATCTTAGGCTATTAATTTCATTTTTTTAAGCAAAATTGAAATAAAATGGCCCATTTCTTAAGAATGGTGCTCTCTGCACCCCTGAGTCTGGGATTTAGCAGACTAATGGAATCAGTCATCCCCTACTTAAATACATCCTGGGCAACATTCACAGGAATGTCCGTGTTTGTGTCTATAATGCACTGTGGTCCTCTTTTGCATCCCTGGAAATAAGGGAAGGCCACAGTGGCCGCAGACCCTGCTGGCTCCCTGCAGGCCAGGCCGTCCTTACACGCCTGCTGCAACGTTGCTCCCCATCACCTAATGTCCCAGGAGGATCTTCTCGCCTTCTTTTCTTCTTTCTCCTTYCCAATAGCTCCTTCTAGGGTTGTGAGTTAGTTCGATGGGCCAAGTCTCTTCCCGGTACATAGCAGGCAGCAAAGTCTCAGCTGTCAGCGCTGTGCTCTGCTGATGTTGGCACATTTGTCCCAAGCGAGGCCAGCCCTGCAGATGACAAGGGCTGAGCACGGGGGTTGTTGGACAGGCAAGAGCAGAGCCTCCCCATGCAGCTGTGGGAGAAACACATCGACATCCAGTCTGCTAAGGAAAATGCCCTGATGAACTCAACTCGGCTGAGATGCCAAATCATTTACAATCAAAAAATGTCARTGTTTGAGTACACAGCAATTCAGTTGCTGACCCCTAATAGTAAACGGGAGCTTCTAAGTAAAGAAATGCCACAGGGCTCAGCTCTGTCTTCTCATGCTTCGATTTAAATCTAGAATATTTTGCTTTAATGAATCTGAGGACAGAATGAGGCCATTAAGTACTTACTGAAATTAAATGTTTAGTGGGGAAGTACAAAAGCAAATAGATTCAGGATGTTTCTGGAAGTAGAATACGAGCCACAAAAATAGACRTGCCTTGAGTCGCCTTTTTCCTAAATAAAGTTTCACATCTTTCAAATGACACATAGTTTTCTTCACTGCGGAGCAAAGATCTTTGACTGCATTTACAAAGCTCCCACAACTTATCTATTTTTGTTTTTTCCCCAGCTGTTGTTGTAAAATCTGTTATCTTTAATGTATTACCCTGAAAAACAACACACCTTTGAGAAGGCCAGTGGACTGTGACATAATTAGATGCAAAATGCACATCTAAAAGCTGTTTACTTCCTGTAACACTAGGATAACTACTAATGAATCACTGGCTCTGGGGATTCTCAGTTTGTAACTGGATACTCCACAAACTTCTTATCAGATCAACAATGATTTCTGTCAAAAAAGAAAAAAAAAAGAAAGAAAAAGTGGGGGTGGGCAGGATTTTTTTCCTCAAACCAGAGTTTAGCCTATATGCACCGATTCTAAAGCATTTTTAGCATGTCAGGCAGAGTAGTCATGGTGAGTTTGAAGGGATAAGGGAAGATAAAGTGTATCAAAGCAGGATCTGACATTCGTGATGCTATGCAGACCTTTCTTTCTGAGAGCATCTCGCAGACTGGACTGACAGCAGGGATTAATCCATGCAATGGCAATAAACAATAGTTGAAGTGGGGTTGAGGCCTAACACCTGGATGTTATGTTACCGTCAGTAAAGAAGSCTGTTTCATGCTGTGGATGAATATATACGATTCTGACACTGTTGCTTTCACAGCGACAGGTAAGACTGCTCAGACTTCTTTTGTGAAAGGATTTTTTTTTCCCTTTCTGCATGTGAGAAAGCTGCAGGCAGTCTGATTCAAATGAAATGCTTTAGTATGTTTTGCATATGACTCYGGTTACCAGGTACAAGTGGCTTAAATGCATGGACCAACTTTTTATTTTGATCTGTGTATGCATATATATATTTTTTAATTGGTCTTGCTAAATTGGAGGATCAAGCTGTCCCTTGCTAGACTTTAACTTCCCTCTAAATTGTTAAGGTCGTTGCAAGGGGTATACAGCTTGACGTGTGGGAGCTTCTTCCCAAAATTAGGCAGTCCAAGGGGAGCTCCTGAAGCCTGTGCCAGGACCTCTAAGGGTGATCACGTTGCATTATCCTCGGTGGAACCAGGTTTGTCATGTCCACTCAAGCGTGATGATGTTTTAGAGGGGCAAATGCAGGAGAATATGAGGAAATATTCCCTTATCACCCTCTCTAGAGTTACTCTTTCTGGCAATAAATCTTGCCAAAAATTCATGTTAAAGAGTCTGAAAGACCTTTGAAGGACATGGAGAGGTTGAAACTTATCCGTGCTCTTGACAGTTCTCAAGAAATAACAGCCTAGCTAAACTTCTCTGCTAACCATGTGGGGGCTTTTCCTCCATTTTTGACCTCATTTTCTCTTGTGTATTATCTCTGACTCCTCAGGGTCAGCCTATGTAGGTCAGAGATTCATTGACATCTCTCTTCTTTACAAGGAAAAAAAAAAAAAGGAGGAGTGAAAGAAAGAAAAGAGAAAGTGGGTTGGAAAGAATGACAGAAGGCCCCAACAACCATGTCCAGAAAATGATCTCTGTGAAAGGCCATGAGTACAGGCATGGTGGGGGGCAGGCAAGAAGGCAAAGACAGAGTGCTTGAAGGGAGCCTTTGGCGGAGTAGTGGAGAAACACGTGTGGGATCTGATTCTGGAAGTACTTCACCAGGATAGACCTGGTCTTACCAGACTGAGAGCCCAGAAGCAGAAACATGACAAGGGAGGAGCAAAAATGTGACTGTTCTCCAGGCAATAAAGATTATTGAGGTGACATTACAATGTTCTGGAAAATCATCTATATTTTAGGTTATCACTGCTGTTCCAAAGACCCAGAATACAATTGCTTCAACTTTCCTCTTCTTGTTTGTCAAACTCTCAGTTGCTTTACTATTAAGACCTATTAGCCAGGAAACTTCCCTGCAGAAGTTTCTGTGGAGAGGCAAAATGTTATTGGAAGTTTCTCAGTGAAATACTGCCTCCTCTTGGATCCAGTTCCGTGTGCTGAACCAGGGAAAACAAAAATGTGCCCACTTTGGTTTGAGTGTTTTGACTCTCAAATGATGACAGCTGTATCTCAGGGTGCCATAGGGYTGTCATCTTGAAAGCAAGTACAGAAATGGCATTAAAAGGATTTGTTATTTTAAAAAGGTTTTCCACGGCAGCAGAAAGGAAGCTCGCTCCCTACGACATGTTTGATGAGGTTACTCAAATGATGAACTCCTCTGGTGCAGATCCAGACTGCACTGAAGTTCCAAATGTATTATCTCATGCAGTTCATTTCCCAATCTCTTGGCAGTGAGCTGCCACTAATCTCGGCCTTGGAAGTGGTAGTCAATGCCTGACTGGCTGAGCAGACCTGGAGCTGCAGCCCTTCCAGCTTGGTAAAATTACATGGAGAAATTAGTTAAGTAGACATGTACTAGAATGTCCCCTATGAAAATAAAGGGAAACGGGATGAATTTGCCAATTTGTGCTTTGTTGCAAACCTGTTTTGCATTCAGCAGCACAAGATTGTATGTACTGAAAGTCCAGTTGCTAAGCCACTTGGCCAAGATCAAGGAACATTTTGCTTAGTAGAGCAGAAATTGTGAATTGAATCCAGATAGCCATATGCTAAGTCCATCCTCGCCAGTTTGGAATCATCCACACTGGATATAAATCAACATTTAACAAGAAACAAGATCATTTTTAGCCATAGTTGTCATCAAGAGGTACAAATGGCTATTCCACTTTCACCTACCTCTTCTAGCTCTTTATAACCACCCAGCCCTTCATCAAAAAATAGTGCTGAGAAATATCAAATGTGACTCCCTTGTGAGCTAACCATTCTGTCTGTGTCAGCTCCTGCGGTGCCATTCATTTAAGCAAATAGTTATGATTATTTTTTCTTCTATCCTTTTCTCTGCCTAAACAGGTATATTTAACACAATTTGTTTCTTTCCTTTGTTAGTTGACTGGTGTATTTAGATGTTACAGAAAAGATTTCAAGCACTTTGAATGCTTGCAAGGGCCAAAACCTGAGGCCAGTATCCAATGAGGTATCTGGAGGATAGAAGTCAATTTGTCTAATTCAATCCCGCTCACATGTTACTGGAAGCCTTTCTGCTAAATTCAGGAGGCTTACGGTCAGCCTGTTAATGTTTACAATGTAGTCCTTTTGGAATAGATGGGAAGGATTTGCAAAGTGAATGTGCCTATAAAATCTCTTATTTACATGCATCATTTGAGTGATTGTGTGTGCAGAAGGACAATGACGTGAGCTGTTTCCTATGCAGTGTATTCAGCRGTCTTTTTTATGCAGCCGAGCGGGCACAATGGGTTTTTTAGGGGCATTCATTGTGCCCTCCTCTGTAACCTGGCTCACAGAGTTTAAAGCTGCATGATTTCAGAGTGTGTTTGGTTTCTGGAGGCAAAAAATGCCCCAAGCAATGCTTGGAAAGCTGGACAGGTAGGGGATTGCTGTAGTATCGCCTGCTGAGATGTCCATCTGTGTTGGGCAGTAGAGCTCTGTCACGGCTGGTGGCACCTCCCTTGGGTCTTGGTCTCTTTTGCAAAGCTCTGGTGCCATTTAAACAGCTTTTTGTAGAAACAGGGAAGGTGTGCGGAGAGGAAATGTTCTTCCCACAGTTACGAACATGGAAATATCTGCTGGAGGCGAGCCAGCTATGTATTCATCTGTGATTAAGTACTAAAGTGCAAAAAGTCTAGTTTAGATGAGGCAGGACCAGGACCTTGGAGATGCAGGTTTAATCCCTGCCCACTGACAGATGCTTGTAGCTTAGGTACCTGTTTGTGCCTCCTTCCTCTGCCAGGCTTTGCTGGGCTCATCCTTTCAGACACAACATCGGTGACCTGGTCTCCTGAACGGGCCTAGCACAGTGGAGTTCGATCACGGCAGAAAACTCTAGAAGCTCCTACAATACAGATAATGTACTGCAATCGTAATATTGGCCCAACAGGCACATTATACAATAAAACCTTTAGGCCAAAGAAGTCCTAGTAGCTGAAACATGCACATTTTGATCCCAAAATCTTACATATGATTTATTTCTTGATCCAATAATAATATTGCTCCACATGTCTACAACGCCTTTTTAGGCAAGTGTTCCAAAAGCCTTTCGAAACGTTAATTAATTAGGGTCTCACAGCAATCCTGAATGGTAGCTACCCACCTTGTTCACTTATGCTAATTGAACTACTTTATTAAAAAAAAAAAAAATCTGCGTTCAGTTTTAGTTGTTGATGAAACCCTCCTGTCACTGCAACAGTAATTAACCTTTTGCCAAGAACTGCTAATAGCAGGGTTGCAAAGACCTCGACTTTCTAAACTGTGGAAATAGCTAAGAAGCAGCCATCCTCGGGCACCTGCATTTTAATACACTAACTCCTTAGGAAGCTTATCAGGAGAGCAGGGGGAAGTATTTGTGCAAAATGCTTTTATTTGACTGTTTTTGCTCCATTCAGGAAGAGAAGTTGCCCTAACAATGGCACGAATCTAGTGTATCGGTGAGTTGTATCCCTTGAACTCTAACTTTAGGGAACAAAAGACTTCTGAGAAGCATCCACGCAGCAGATGTTTAGTTATCTGAAGTGTCAGAATGCCAATTAGATATTGAACATGGCAGGAGGAGGGTGGAGTTTCCAAAACAAATGAATGATGAATAGGAACAGTTCCCGAGTTTGCTCTAAAGTCCTGCTGTTCTTTTGTAAAATGATTTGTGGCAAATTTGTTTTGTCACTGAGGCATAGTTCCCCTTCAGGATTTAAGTGATTTTTATAATCACTCCAAGGAAACTTATAAAAAAAGAGAGACAGAGAGAAGAATATGAGCATAAAATGCCCTATTTGTTATTAAGAACAGGCTCTAAAAATGAACAAGATTTAAAGTGTAACCAAATAATCCCGTCTTCCCTGTGGTTCATACCTAGGGTTACTCCCCCACAGTGAAATCCTAGCCTTATATTGAAGAAGAAGGGGGATCAGGGGAGGAGGATCAAAACATGAATTAATTTAGTGAAAATTGTTTGTTCCAGAGATAAAATTTAAAATTTTGTTGCTAGTCAGTGGCTGGGTAGTCTTGTTCATGACAGCATGAAGGGGGTTAAAAAAAATCATCTAGGTTACGAAATGCCTCTATAGCTGACTTGCATTTTTATTGTCATTGACCTCAGTAAATCATTGTTAGAAATTAATATAATGTGGACATTTTATGTGGCATTGGGTTTAAAATAGTTGTCTTTGACTTGCAAAATGCTCTAGATTATTCTTGCTTAATAACCACACGAAACTTGTAAACGTACTTAGGACAACTAGTTCTGTGTGTCTATATGTCAAATAAGAATAATACTGGACAGTATAAAATACCAGGCAAAGCAGCAGAGAGGAAATTGGACTTGCATTGACTTAAATAAGCAAGTGCTGTGACAAAATTGTTTAGTTCTCTTTTGACCTTTGGAGGTCACGTTTGACTATTTATGCTATCTCCTAATGCTCTACTTCTCCCTGCCTGGTAACAATTATGTGTTTATGCTGTTCTTTGCCTTCCCAGTTGGTATATTAAACAATCGCTAATTACTGCATAAAAATATACATTCCTATTTTGGAGCTTCCTGTAAACACCGGTCTGCTTCCAAATACTCTATTTAAACAGCTAAATGAAAACCCGCATATTTTAGCTACATTGGTTGATTTGTTTAAAACAAAGGCATTTAAAACAAAATATTAAAATTTGGTATCAATTGTTATTCCATCCAGACAYGGAATACACGGACTGAAAAATAAAAAGTATTTTGAGGGGGAGAAATTAAATGACCTAAATGATTGAGATTTTGTTCACAGTAGTGTTAATAGAGGAAAAACTGAACTGAATGCAATATTAATAGAAGTTTTGTGGTCATCTTTATTAGGTGTAGTATTTGGTCCTTTTTGTAACGTGGGATATTGCTAAGAAAACTGAGTGTAAAATCTTATAGTCCTACATATGACAATTCCTGTTAACTTAAATGGAAATAGCAACAAGAATTAGGGGGTTTCAGGGCTGTCTTGAAGAACTTGATCTTATAAAGTGCTGAGGAAGTTCTGCTGGGTTCAGGGCATTCTCTGCTCCCATTCGTTTCCACAGATGTTACTTAATCCAAAAAGCCACACAGCCAAAGCTTTAAAGTGTAGCTAATTTAAAGTTGGAAGATACTTGGAGACCTCATCTTCTACCAGCTCCATAGAAAGCAGTTACCAAATACTTCTAAAAACTGTTGCTGATAAGTTTTTACATAAGGTGTCCAGCCATTGCAAAACTTGTTTTTTTTGTTTCTTTTTTTAATATCCTCCAGTTCAATGCTGCAACTTTAAAATAACTCAGGGGACATAGTTTTATTTCCACCCAGAGCCCTAGTGAGCAGTTCCACACAGATCAGTATTTCAATGCATTTCAATAAGGTCATTAAGCACCAAATAGGTCACGTACTTTGCCCACCTGGTTCTTTGTTGTAGTGCTTAAAAGCATAGAAGTCTATGGAAAATTGTTTACAAAGTGCAGACTGTTTTCTTGCACTCTCAGTTTATGAACTCTACTTCCAAACTGAATATTCCTTTACAGAAATCAGTCTGTGAAAACGCTAGATGAATCAGCAGCTTTCCTGGATGGAGTTGATCTTTCTACTTTTAATTCTAAAAGTGTATGCAGGGGCAAATGGCTCAAAGTTGGTATTAATTGTGTCTAACTGGCTCAAACATGTCTAATTTTTCAGTTAACCACAAAAATGAGTCACTGCTGAAATCTGAATGTCTCTCTCACTGTCATGAACTGAGATTAAATCAGCACTGTATCCTTTAATAGACCATCTTTCTCTGATGAGAGAAATAATACAGAATAATGCAGGAGCAGAGAGCAAAGCAATACGACATACGCACCCCAAATGCAGCATGCCAACATAAACTGAGAGAGTCGCTGCACTTGATGACGTTACAGTACGTAAAGCAGCGAAACGGGACAGGAAAGCCATTTCCCATGCTATTTCCTGATTTCCTGCTCTCTGCATTCCTGCACATAAACCTTTAATTCAGTTCAGAATGCAGAGGTCATGACAAAAAGTCAGAGGATAAATATACCCTTTTGACAAACAGAAGGTTGACAGCAATTTTTGCCCGAATGTTCCTAAGGCCAGGTGTTTCCCATATACTGTATTGAAATGTGTACCTCTAAATGTTTTGTTAGCATTTTAACTGTAAACACTCTTAAGCATTATGCTGGAAAATAATTTCTTGGTGAAAAGACAGTAATGTTCATATCTGTATTTGTGACAGACCAACGGTCTGTCTTTCCAAAGAGATTTGGGGTGCCAGTGACCTACGTATGGTGCAAAGCGACTGCCCCATTGCAAGGACAGCATATGGTGGCTAATTTAGATATTACCTGTTTAATAATCTCTTACACTTGAGCAATGCAAGTAGTTGCTTTTGAGTAACAGAGCAGCCAACGCTTTAAGCAAGAGGTCACGAAGGAGGCACCAGTGTTGAAGGTGCTCGGGACGCCCCTCACAGCCTGTGGGGTGCTGCAGCATCCCCGGGGTGGGCTCAGGAGGGCAGAGCCCCCGACCCATGGCTCTGCGGCRTCCCCAGCAACCTGGTTACTCACACCCCAGCCTGCCTCCCGCCCATTAAATCTTCCCTCTCTGCACGAAGTTTTGGAAACCCTTGCAAAATACCTTCCACAGCTTGGTGTCTCGTGAGTGCTGCAGAGGACTGGCTGTTGTAAAACGTCATTCGCCTCTTTGGGAAGGTATGGCAGGACGAGGAAACACTCGTTTTGTCAAGATTGGGAGGTGTGTGGGGATGCCCGTCCCCGCAGGTGTCAGCAGCAAGTTGCTAAAACGTTTTCTCTGCTCTTTACTGGAAGCTAACCAAACCCACCTAGTCTCCACTCAAAGAGGAGCTGCAGACCGCATGAATTTTGACACACATTAGCAACCTGTGCGTGCGTGCATGGCTGTAGGTGTGATTTTACTCTTACATACTCACATTTTATGGGGAAAATTTTTCAACTCTTTAACTTTTGTCTGTTTGCAGAGTGCTCATGGATTTAATTACACTTTCTTAAATTAATTCATTGTCGCCAATTCCTAGAATGGGAGCCAGTGAGTTTACTGGAAATAATCACTTTTGCTGATAACCATATTTAATTCTACTAATAGCAACTGCAAGACATGCTCCCCTGAGTCTTGTTTTTCTCCCCTTGCTTATAAGCTCTGTTACTGTTCACACCTGCAAAATATGCATGAAAAATGAGGTAAAATAATACCAAATCCAAACGAAGGCGAGGGAGCAGCTAAAAGCCTTCTGAGAACTTTTTACATGGCAAGAAACTACCAAACTCTAAAAGAGTATTATTCTTCTATTGAATTTCAGCACAGTGAAATAGATTTACAGAATATAATGAGGGTGTGTATGTTCATTACATTGCAATTATTCTTGTGGTTTCTTATTCTGAGAAGATGCTCATTCTCACAGCCCACAAGCGAATCTGYACCCACGCTGTCCTGTTGCTGATGGACCATGTGGTACGTCTCCGTGGTGGCTCTTTTGGGAGGTTGCTGAGAGAGGTATTGCAATGTGTCCTCATTTCCTATCATCTCCGCATCTGCCCAGGGTACGTGGGTCTCATATTCACATGTCCACTCATATAAATATATTAGTGATTAAAGTTTACAGGTGACACCTGGCTTGAGGGAGCATTGCACAATAGAAAGGCCAGATTACTCCTTCAGAGTATTTTCAATCACATGGTAAGAGGAGTACAAGCAAATTTCTATTCCTGTGATGTAATGAATACGTACTGTCACTAATACATCAGGCATGCTTGCAGGATGGGTTTATGCCTCCGTAGCTTAGGAAAGGAAACGAGGGAGTAACACGGAGAACAAGCTGAACATCTGCCTTCCCGGAGACGGCATGGCCAAAACGGGGGCTGTGATTCTCGGTCACATGAAGTGGAAGGCGTCAAGTGAGGGGAGAAGAGTTTTACCGCTTTCTGTACAACAGGAATTAGAGGGCTGTGAAATCTAGGTAGAAAAACTAATGGCTGGAAGTGGAAGCTGGATAGGTCAGGAACGAGGTGAAAACTTCTAACTGATGACAGGTCATTGCCCAGCTAATCTACCAGGGATGAATACTGCAGCATTCTTTATGGGTACTTTAAAAATAAAGATTTGCACAGTTTAAATGATGAGAGGGAAATATTGCAAACACTGTGGTGTGCAGGGAATTGGCCAGTGAATCTCCCATGAGATAATGAAGAGTGACAGTGATAGCTGTGTCACCCTTACTGCGGCACTAACCATCCCTATTCGGGCAAGTGATCACAAGCATCAGCTTTAGGTCATCCTGTGTTCGSTCTGTATGCATCCGCAGCCTGCAAAGAGCAAAATCCAGGCCTGCTAAGCTATTGGAAGGAGCTTTATTGAATGTATAAGGGCCAAATGTAATGACTGCGTGTACACAACGCTCTGCGAGTAGAGTATATGCACCCTGATTTGCATGCCCTCTCCACCCATAGCTTTTACACAAACAGCCAGTTCAGGCATTTCTCATAGTGAATTAAGGTAAATGTTAAACTGCTGGATGTGCTCGGACAGTAGGATTCGCCATGCTAAAATGTCTCCTTCCAGTGGGTGCTTGGCTCTATGCTATCTCCGCACTGGTGCAAAGCAGGAGCGGTATCTCGTAGGGAATCCTGTTGGGGATAGATTGGATATTCGTTCTCTGCGTTGCTGGGAATCACCAGCTGCTCAGGGACTAGTGAAATGCAGAATACACACACTTCAGCAACCGCTCAGGCGGATTGCACCCCTCAATAGTAAAAGCAGTATTCCCCAAGGGCACGGTGGCTGTCCACAGGCCCTAGCTCAGACTACTGGTTACATGCCACAGTCAAAGTCAATAAAGTGCATGAGTTTTGTTTAGCTAAAAAAATCTTCAGGATTAGATGGCTCAGCTTCAAATGATCCCCTGATAAGCAGACAGAAAACACACACCGTCAATTTGCTATTATTTTAGAAAGAAGAGCCTGAGAGAAAAGGGATAGCTGTAAAAGATGGGGAACAGTGGAGGCTCAGTGGTGTTAGAGGCTGTCCTTATAACCTCTAACAGTCCACAGGGCTTCTCTGCTGAGAYGCTCTGGCTTAAAATGACTTAAAAGATATCTCAGTACCTTTATGTGGATAGCTAACACTTTTTTTTTTTTCCCCTGGAGCAAAAGGAAGCTTTGGTCATCGAATAAAAATACAGTGGGCTTGCCTTTTAGTAAATCATGAAAATATGAAGAAAGGTCAGCCACCTTTCTGTAAGCACAAGATTTTGTCTTGTGTTTTCAGCTGCATTTTTGCACCATTGCTTAACTGCTGTATTGAAACCTGCATGCTCAGGCTTCGCCAGGTAACAGTAGGTGCCAGCCAAAACTGCTGGAGGTGTGCATGCTCYGAGCATCACAGCAAGGCTGAAACAGGGCCGCTGAACACATTCACTATCTCTTCAAGTCCTCTGCTCTCAGCAGGTGTCTGTTTTGGATTAATAATTACCAGTGATGACATTTACCTGCCATGCATTTTTTTTCCTAGGTATTCACCGGTCCACTGCACTGATTCAGCTTCAATTTTGAGAGAACAGCTAGAGTTATATGATGGAAAGAAATAGCATGTGCTTTTGAATGTAAAAAATTCTATCTGGACTTTAAGCATCTCTCAACTGTGAAGGTGACTCTGTTCCCTCAAAGTAAAGGCATGACCTGATTCAGAATTTGAATTAGAATATCAGTGCAATACTTGGTACATACTTATAGCATTGAAGATTCGCTATGGAAAACATGATCGCTCCCAGGTTTGGCGGTCCAGGTGTTTTCCAAGACAAAGCCCCTCTTTATATTTCAACAGAATGAAAAGGTAGGGAAAAAAGTGAAATGACATAGATTTAAAAGGAAAAAGGGCTGGCTATGATGTCAGCTGGAGGTTTGCCTTTCATTCAGAGGCACAGAGTACCCCTTACATTACGGCATCAGTTTCCAAGCTGGGGCCTGTGGAACCACAAGTAGCAAAATTTGTTCAAGTAGTAAAATTCATTAGCTTTCAACACAGATTGATACTGGCCTACAGGAAAGTTTGAGACTCAGCAATGATCTGTTTGAGCAAAAAGTTCAGGACTGCTGGGAGGGGTTAGGGAATAGGAAGAACAGGGGTGAGAAGAGATGGCAACAGAAAATGAGGGGTTCAGTATCTTTCTCTGCTCTGTTTAGCTCCTTTTTCATCCTTTTCAAGACTGTGTGTTTGCAATGTTATCCCCATACTGAGGTTTTACAGTTGTATGTGGGACACAGCTGAGATGATTCACACAAGAAAAGAAGAGGGGATGGTACTGAGGAACTGTTACTGCCTGAACCAATGATTCCTGCAATACCAGATCATTGCACTTTTCTTGAAATAAATCTGGCACGGTTGTCTGGATCTCATCGGTTCCCTGGTACTAACCTTCCTGGCATCTTCCAAAGTGACTTCTCCCCTTGAAAAACTCCAAGCTGTTATCTACTTTACCTCATATGTTAGGTCTCCCAGGGGACATCTGTGCATTATTACACCTTATTTTGACAGGAGTGTTTTTAATGGCTGACCTACGCAAAAGCACTCTGCAGAAGGTAAATCCTTTGTATAGCTGGAGCCTGTTTAGAAAACTGTTTGATAAAGCCTGGAAAATACCACTGAAAAATAAAACAATCCTCTTTGCATGTAACAAATGTTATTTGCTTTAGAAGTCAACTTCGTTCCATTAGATACCGAAGTTTGAAAACAATCTTCAAAGACAACCCTTCTTGTCCCCTTCCCCCAAATAAAATGTGAAGGAGATAAATAGATTAGGGTCCTGTTTGCATATTGATAAGAAAAAGTACATTTACATCAATGTAACCAAATATCTTATCACAGCTGTTACAGACTTCAAGGTTTCTATTAATATGAGGGCAGGGAAAATCTCCAGTGGTGAAATCAGTTAATTCAACACGGTGGTTTTGGTCCTATTTAGTTTTTTGACATGATGTGAATTACTATGTGTCATGGACTTAATTAATTTGTTGTATCTTCTCAGATTATTCAGCTGACCTAAGGCTCCTCAGATTCCTCATGTGTTTTAAAATGAATCACATACAGAGGTATTTCCCCTGAACTGTAGCAGGGGCACCCTGCTCTGTGAGAGATTGGCCTAGCGTTTTGTCTGTGCTGTAGGGAGTATTTTGCAGCATGTCCAGCGGTGGGCATGGATTGTTAAAAGATATTCAGCTAGTAGATGATCAGGCATATACAGAGGAAACCTACGATAAACTCTATACCATAATGAAGAACTATACGAGAAAAGCATGTTTCGGGCATTTTTTTAATGGACTCTAATGCCTATAAAACAATGTAGAGGGCATTATTTTTGTTTTGCTTGCTTTCTTTTTTTTACGGTTTGAATCTAGAAGTTTGAATCAAGATACAATGCTTTGCAATATATTTTCAAGTGTTGTGCCAACTTCTATGAACTCGGGAAAATTAGAGCAGGAGAAGACCTACCAGGTTAGGATTTTCCCTCTCCTTTGAACGTTATCTCCAGTGATTTGGTTAAAGAGGTTTGAGGCGTGACGAGGAAGAGGCCTCGCGCAGCCCTCCTGGTGCTATCCTACAGCCTCCCTGATGACCATGTTAGGCTGAGGGCCAGGAAATAACTTGTTTTTTTCAAAACATCTTCCCAGCTACTCAGGTGTAAGTGCTGCAGGACGCTCAGGCTCACCGAGCCCCTCCTGCAGCCCCCCCAGCCAGCTGTGGAGACACTGTTCGGAGGTGGCACCTGCACTCCCCATGCGGCACAGAGCTGCTGCAAGATGCTTTTCCATGGGTGGTGCAGAAACCAGGGCACTGAGAAGAGAGATGCCTAAGTCAGTCCATAAGAAAAGCAATCTTTCTCTAGAGACCAGGTGCCTCACCCAGAGCTAGCTACCAGGAGATGCCTCCCTGTATTCTGGATTTGTATCTGGGGTTCCTCTTCTGGAAAACAATGTGTTTGCCTGAGGGGGGAAAAAAAAAAGGAGCAAAACTCACCCATCTTTCTACCACAGCTAAGGCCAGGACCATGTCTCTGAGGGTGTCCAGGCAACAGCTACCCCCATAGTGAACATCACATCTGGTTCCCAGGCTGTTCTCACCACTAGGCTTTACTACAGCGGTGAAGATGGGGGTTGTCTCCTTCTGGAGAAGCTCTTCCTCTTCCCTTGGAAGACTTGCATTTCATCAGGAGAAGAGATAGAGTGAACATGGCCATCTAGCCTGCAGGACATACCGTCCCTCTCTGTGGCTCTCAGCTGAGACTTTTAGCTGGATCTGCAGCTCTCCCGGGTGAAGAAGGGATGACCCCAGTTTCTCAGTGCTCCCTTCTCACCAGACGGTTCTGCTCCCTCACTGGCATAGCATCACTGCATACGTAACTGGTCCTTAAACTCATGCTGTTATTTAACTCATCCACTTTAATGACAACATGTTTATTCGAACGCAGTGGAATCGTTTCAAGCGCAGGAGGGTAAGGAGGGACTGTGGGTGCAGTGGTGCAGGCGGGTTTAGGAAAGTGATAAAGTGCACTTGGCTCAGCTGCACCCTGAACACTTGCAAATTGAAGGAATCACTGTAACCCCTTTTCTAACACATGATGTTTACAGAGGAATAGCTCTAGAAGGGAACTTGCCTGTATTATTAGGCCTCTACTCTGAGTTTGCTCTGGGCAAGTGGCAATACCTGAAAATCATTTCCATTTGCTTATCGTTTAATGGTCTACTCCAAGACGTTGATAGTCTTACTCTACCAGGTACTGTTATCTGAATTATTAACTGAGCGTCTTTTGTTATTATTGTTATTGGCAACATTATGAAGGAGCTCCTGGAGTATCACAGCTCCCTTCCCAGCGAAGGCTTCTCCGGGGCAGGACCAGTCAGACTGGCCTGGTGCACCCTGGTTATTTCTGGGTACATAGCACATATTGCAGCTTTGTGCTGCCAGTTTAGCATCTTTTGTCAACATCAGTTTCCAGCTTTTTTTTTTTCTCCCAAATATCTGTAATATGCAATGCAGTTATTATCTGACCCCAAACTCCTCTGGAGTAATATGTAATTAAAAGATGAGTTACAGGCTATGAAACAGGTCTGCTGATACATACTGAAGTAATAACAAATAACACCGGGAAAGCAAGTTTGAGACTTTTTAGGTACGACCTGTAAAACTGGCATGGCAAGGTGGTGTTTTTCATGACTGGAATTTGTTGACTTAAACGTACCGGTACAATAACACTGTCCTGAAAGCTGCCTGGGGTCTGCGTATTGTAGAGCATATGTATGTAGCACTTGTCCAGGCTCCCAAACTGGGTGTATCTACGAATAAACCCAAATGTTTGCCCCTGGCAAACTACAATTTGTGTCATTGACATAAACCATCCTGCTACAGGGAAAGGCAAAATAGATTTTTCTTCCCTCCTTCCATGGCCTGAATTTTGCACTCCACTCTCTTATCTCTGTCTAGCATTCAGAACGGATGTGTTGGCCTGGTTGATTGTAACTTCGTAAATTATTCTAGTGCTGAGGAAAGTTATCCTGTATATATCCCGCAAGGCCAAAAGGAGTAAAACTATATCTTAGCCACTGGAGTAATTGGGCATAATTTTAAACATATTCCAAAAGATGGATTCTGTCTTGGACTACCATTTATCGGGGTAATTATATCATAGTCCTTGGAGACCCACTGAAATGAGAATAACACTTGTGTGGTCTGAATCAGGCCCAGAAAGCAGAACTGCACAGCATGAATATGCCTTTTGCATGGTCACTTCTCAGTGTAGAAACCCTATAAAACAGGTTCTTCTTTTAATTTGTGTAATGTTACAGAGTAATGCCTGGTACTGGAGAAGTTCCCAATGCAATAATTTAATTTCGAAATGCACTTAGTTTATTTCTATGTAGGAAAAAGATCAAATGTGCACAGCTCTGTTCCCACTGTCACCAGGGCTAAATGCAACAAATCATCGTCTGAAGGAATAGTTAGATTTGCTTTAAATATAAGTGTATTTCAGAAGACTGACATATTAATGAAAATTCATTTTGCTGCACAAGTTGTGTTGCTTCTGTTGGCGCCAAGAAAGTCATTAAGGCACCAACTCCTTCAGAAACTCTTTACAGGAACATTGTGTAATTCAAAAACAAAAATGCATGGGAACTAATGATACATGAGTCTTCACAAGTTCAAGGCTTGTGTTCGCTTTAGATAAGTGTGTTTATCCCAAATCCCTCAACCTCCTAAGTCTGCAAAATTGGGATAGAAAATCTCCTTTGAAAACAAAAGGTTGCAATGATTGTTCTTGTTGTTTTAGTTAAGTTTCATAACACATTTTAGATCCAGACCAAGCAGTTTTCTCTTATCGAGTTTCAGAGCATATGTAAATATGAAGGGGACTTATAGTTGGCTAGAACCGACACTCATTGAAATTAAAGCCAAGGAACATATCATCTTCAACAGGCTTGGGGACAGTTCTCTGAATACTCAGTCCCCCAGGACAGGTTGGCATTTTGACTTCCAACCACGTAGACATTTACCAGACTGGTAAATGGGGAGGGAGAGGGGGAGTGGAAAATATTGCTCTAATTCAAACTACAGAAAGCCAAAAGGGCGATAGAGGAGCAAAAATTGCCAGTTCGTTTTTGTTTCCCTTTCCCTGCCGAGATCTGTATTATTTTTGGATGACCACAGAGCGAGGCATGTGAGTCTTGTGAGTCTTGGCCTGCAGCTCCGGGGCCGACCTGCGAGACCGGGGCTCCAGGCTCCTTCCCACACAGCTGGGAGCCAGGATGATCCGAGGTCCCCTACTCACTGCAGCTGTCTCTGACTCTCTGTCCCCCTCCTAGAAACCAGGAGTACCATTTCCACCTTCAAGGTGGTCAGCAGAGCAGCATCTCTTTCACTCAGCAGTTTCTAGGACTAAGGGAACATATTTACATCTTCAGAATTTCACTTTTCAAGGCTAAAGGGAATTACATGGCTTTGGGAAAGGAATTTCCGAATCTAGATTGTCAGTGTTGTGAGAAGGAAGTTCTGAGCTTTGTCCAGCTCCTCACCTGACTTTATTTTCCTGTCTAGCCACCTCTATGACTTCTGTTTTTGTTGTTTTCTCTGAACAGTGGCAGATTTGGGTGTCCTGTTCTTGTGCGTTATCTTAGCTCCAGTAGCAAAAACTGAGTGCAGCATGTCTATGCAGATACTATTTTGTAATGTCAGTGCTGATTTCTGTCAGTGTTGATTATTGCCTGCCTGGACCAGTCACTGGGATCTGAACAATGGCAATTTTTGTGGTGTGATGTTCAGCATCCAACCCAAAAGCTGAAATAAAACTGTTATCTAAGAAATGGTCGGACACAAAAACATGATATGTGACTTTCCTTCTTCCTTTTCTCCTCCCAAATTGAGTAACACAATGAAATTCAATTTGTTGTTGCACTTTAACCATTTCTGAATGGGTTTTCCATATCCAAATTTTCTCTGAAAAAATAAGGAAGGATCTGTATGAGTGTTATGGGAGTTGGCACAGAGAAGGAAATCTGCAAAATTGCACTCAGATAAAGGATAGAAAAATAAGTAAAAGCAAAACCTGTCTATATTTAGCAAAGATCTAGCTGAAACTGTGGAAAACTAAAAACCCAACCCCATTTACTAACAGTGAGGTGCTGTCGGCACATCCTTTCCAAAATACATGAGTGAGGAGCCATCCTGGGGAATGTTTTCAAAGTTTCCTTTTTTTCTCCCTCCCAGAGAATCCGGGACTCCAACCTGAATGATTGTTTCATGCTAAATAATATTAGCATTTAAATGGCCCAGCATTGTAGTTAACAACTGGGTGAGAGTAATGGGAGGATGGCAGTGCTGGGTTCACACCTCTGCTGCTGGCCCTTGTCCATCTGGAGACCACTGCCGCCTCCTGCCCTTAGACCGTGTTAACAGGACGCAGCACTTCTCCACGCTTTGTTCCAGACGTTTGSAGGGGAGAACGAAGATCTGCTGCAGCTATAGAGAAATAAAATCCTAGGCCTGTGGTTTAGGTCTTGCCTGCAATCATGTAAGCCCATGTCTTCTTACTTAAGGATTGCCCTGATCAAGTAACTCTCAACAAACTGCTTTACAGACATTAGAAATTTCTTATCGTTTCATTTAATAAGCTTGACACGTTTTCGCCTATAAACAGACTACAGAGAATATGTGTATACTCAGGTGCCCTTATTGTCACAGTTGATATGTTGCCATAGAGGAAGGCTATTAATGAGAGGAAATTAAATTAGTAACCCCTGTGTGCATTTATCTGCATACAGCACAGCTTCAGTCTTAAGGAGAGGGAGTTCTTGTGGGAAAGCAATTAATAGATGCGGGTGGGCAGAAAGAGAAAATGCATTTCTTATAGACCACTGGAATTTGCAGATGGTATTTGGGCATACTTTGCTCTTTGGCATTCTAATCATTTCATCAGATTTCACAGCTACAAGGTGACTTATCTCACACAAATTTCATAATTAGCAAAATCTGCTTTTTTTTTTTTTTTCAGAGCAGTTTTCAAAAGATATAACAGAGATGCAACTGTTTAAGGCAGGGACACAAATCATTTGGGTCTCAYATAAAAACTTTTTAAAGTACCATAGTCTTCTCTGGTGCAGTGTCCCATAGCAGTTTGTAGGAGAAAGAACGGAGTGTTCTTAATGCTGGAAAATCCTGAAGTCTTGCTGCAGCTAAGAGCAATGAGAGGCAACCTAGGTAAGTTGAATTTGTGTGATTTTCAGGAAGGGAAAGGAATGCATTTAAAAGAAAATGGATCTTCTGAAACCAGGACAGCAATCCTTAGGAATAATGTGTCTGTGTGTCAGCAGGAACTTTCTACCCCAGATCTATGCAAGTGAAGATTAGACATGGATAAAATCTAAACCAGATCCTAAGTATTGATAGATTGGTTCTTTTTTCCTTCTGTCACATATTTAGCAGCATCTTAACCTGTGATAAATGAATATATAATGTTGGAAGAAGAACTAATCCCATAAATTTATCAATTACGGGCTGAAGTAGAAGATTTTTCCCAACACATGCTACATGGGCAGGTGAGGTGCAACCTGGGAGTGGAGGCCAGGAACAGATGCCATGGCCACATGCGGGTGAGAAGCATGTGACAGTACCAGGGCACATAGCTACTTATTTGTTCTTCTACGTACCTGAGTAATAAGGTGTGGACCAAATTACGAAAAGGTATAATAAACCTCTGACACAGAGATTAAAATATCAAAAGATTTAGTATATTTTTCTTAAATTATGTACCGTTAACAAAATAGGCCCTAATTAGGGTATAGTTTCACATTACAGCTAGGCTGGCCTAACAGTAGGAGCCAGGGAAAGCAGCTGGAGCATGTACAGGTGAGAAGGGACCATGGGGGACCTTCTTCTGCAGGCACTGGGATAGCCAGCAGAGCAGCTCTTCCCCTGCTCTGGGACGATGTGAGTTGTTGTATGCCCAGACAAGGAACCAGACTGGGAACTGGCCCAGGTACGTCTAACCTTGTATTAATGCGAAAGAGTTTCAATCTGGATCAGTCCCACAGGAGAGGGAAGGGCACAGGGCACAGCATAAAGGCTGAAAGATGAGGGAGGAAGGACTGACTTTATTATCAGCAGCTGACTATAAGATAAGCTGAACTGCAACATGAAGCTTCATTTGGGTCAAGTTCTATTATTTTTGCTATTCGACTAATATTGCTGGTGTAGAGGTCTGGGCTTTTGCTTTGCCTGCTCGTTAGGTGTTTCCCTGTGATGCCCTCTGTGAGCCGTATCAGGCGAGGCGGTGCTCATCTCTCCAAATCCATGTCTGAGCTGCCCCCAAGTATGTGACAATGAGGATGTAATTTAACCGCAGGTCAACGAAGTCTTTAGCTGCTCTTCCATGGGCAGCTGAGCCAACATAACAGCTCTCCGCGGCGGGGAGAGGAGGTTCGCCCCCCTCGCCTCCCTCCCGCTCCCGCCGGCCTGCCCCGGCCTCTCCGCTCCCCTCCTTTGTGCCGGCTCCGGCACTTCGTCCCGCTCCTCGTGAGCCAATTTAACTCACTAAAATGGAGAAAGATGGTTTCCCTGGCATTCATTTTTTCTGCCCTTTTCAGCAGGTTAAGTTGTCTCCTGTGGGGCCAGAGCTGGCCCGGGGCAAGTGGGCAGGAGCTGGAGGTGGCAGGAGCAGGGCCGTCCCCTTTGCAGCCCCGGTGAAAGGGTACCGGGGAGCCCGGCATCACCGGGCCCTGGCGCCTCTGCGCTGCTTCGCCTGGGGATTCCCTGCATCCCCAGCCCGTTCACAGCGAGGGCAGGGAAATTCGCTTTTTGAGCCTCTGGCCAAGCAATTGCAACTCYGTGACGATGCTTAGCGCTTATTTGGCTTCGCAGGGTGACAGGTGAAATATTTTATAACTGTAGGTGATTGGCCTCGGTTTAGATATGAGAAAACTCAGCCCCGAGGTCCCCAGAATAAAGTCAGGTACAACACAAGGTATTGCGTACACGCGGTAATAATCCACATCATGCGCTATGAGCTCAGTAGGAAATGGCATAAACTGTTTATTCTGCAAGTAAACTCAGCAGATTATGAAAGAACTGTAAATAACATCAAATACGTAGCTTACACATTAACAATGCTTTTACAGTGAACAAATATAATGTAACAGAGATAAAATTGTCAGAGGTATCTAGCTGATTTAGGTACCTATGTTGCCCTAAAAATCAAACAGATTTTTTTAATGGGTCTTGGCCGCCTGAGTTTCTTGAGAAGTGTACTTAAACTAACTTGATTTAAATATGTACAGTGTATTTCCTGAGGTTTTGTCGCAAAGCAGAATTAATTAATGGCAACTTTTCTTTCTCTTYGCCGCTCAGCTCTAATCCAGACAAAATCTGTCCAGTAAATTTTGCTTCTGGGCTGAAATCCTGTATGACAAGTTGCAGCCTAGAGTGAAATTTCAGCGATGAGCCCTGTAAGCCCCGAAAACAGGGGCTGATAACGATAACAATCGCTGACCAACCTTTAACTGCGGCTGTGCTAGTGTGTGCCCCTATAATACAATTTTGTATGTTAAACAACAGATGTCAAACAGAAGAAAGGAAAGAGGCCTTTGCTTTTCTTCTGTTGTGGACCTTGTTCTTCCAAWGCAGCCATTTTTTCAGTTGCCATGACAGTGTTAATAGGAGTTTATCATTTTCCCATGCCTGCTGCATACTAATGAGGGATCAATTCATGAATGTTATCTGTAAGGCTAAGAAGGGCCCGGCGCTACGATCTGCGATTGTATTCACGKCTCGGCCCGGCATCGCCTCCCCAGCCCTTGGATGGCAACGCGTAATTTTATAAGAAGCAGGCTTTCTGCGATTCCGCTKTCACTCGCCAGCGCGTCGGGACAGGTCGCAGCCAGACCTACCGACTGCCTGGCTGAACGCGCCCACCAAAAAGTTTGACTCACTATTTCCTGATTTGTCATGGGGAAAACCGGTCACGAAATATTCCCAAGATAAGGGAATTGCTTCGGAGACGTGTCAGAGGGAAAGCAGAGATTCGTGTGAACTTGGCATCACTCCGGGAGCTGGAAGCTCCCAAGTTCCTGGCATTTGGAGGGCTTTGCTGTAGGCAGCCGGGGAAAAGGCAAGTCGCCCCTTCCGCAGGAAAGCGCTTGGGGCCTGCGCTCACGCGTTGGGCCGGGTGTCGTGCGCCGCGGGCTGGATCCGGCCCCGCCAGCCCCTTCCCTCACCTCCCCGCGGTGCAAATAGATGAAGAGGCCCAAAGAGTGGCAGCTGGTTGGAGAACTGGCACAGGTGGGGTTAAAGAGGTGGTAAACAGTTTTACTGTACAAGTTAAGGGAAATATTGTAAATTCCGTGATACAAAACACATTTCCAGCATCGCATGCTGGAAAAACCCTTTCCCAGGTCCAGGATTTTCTTTCCTTTTTCAGTTTATCAATCAGATGCATTGAGAAATATGCTTTTTAATCAATTATTATTCATATTCATGTTATGATTTATTAAAAGTAACAAACTGAAATCCAAGCAAGGCTCATTTGGGATATAGAAAACTTTTCAAAGACATTTTATTCACCACATTTCTCAGGCAGCTGATTCCTATATGCAAATCGCATGCTGTTTTCTTGTACTTTTTTTTTTTTTTTTTTTTTT
>NW_020447195.1:3801469-3857565 GCF_003343035.1 Apteryx rowi | reverse complement strand
AGCAGCTGACCTTTTGAGATACCTGGCTAACCGCCTGCTGGACGGAGAGCTGACAACCCAGAGACCTTTAAATGAGACTCTGAGACACTTGCAAATTTTTTTAAAGAAATCTGAGGGCATTTGGGGCTTTTCTTTTTTGTTATTTGCAGTTGTTCTTTTATCATTATCTTCAGGAAGCAGCATTACCATGTTGCAGATAAGAGGCACATCCAGATGTGCATATCAAAGGATGAACAACTACTTATTAAGAAAAACTTCTTTTGCACTGAGCAAGGTTCAAAGGAATAGTAAAGTCTATGGCATAAGCGACAAAACTGTCTGGCAATTCTGTGCATTGTCAACCTAATGCACAGAACTGGGGGAGAAAACACTTTCATCAAAAAGAAATGGTGGCAAAATGCACGTAGAGAGAAGAAAAGGCACTCAGCTTAAAGGGCAAACAGCCTTCTAAGCACAGACAATATCAAGCATTTGTTTAATTCTTGTGCAATAAAAAACATAATTATAATTTATTAAAAAAAAAATCCCCAAGTGATTCAGTTGTGGTAAATCTGTTGAAATATGCTTTTTTCTAACCTCTTTTTAACAAAAAGTTCTGAAAGTAGTTGAAGTTTTTTCATGGCTATATCCAGAGATGTATGTGTTGCCACTCATTTTAACTATTCAAACATGTATTCATCTGGTTGGAATGCAGATTAAGACAGACTCGTGAGTTCCTATTTGTGTAATTCCGGGAAATGTCTGAGTTTGTAAGGATCATATAGCACTATTTTCATGTATTACTCATAATCTTTGAGATGAATTCTGCTCTCTTTTTAAACTAAAGGAAAAGTGCGGTTAGCTGGATGTATAGCTGGGCGGTTCTGCAATCATGGCATAATTCAGAGTCTGGATCTGAACTTGGAGAGGCCTTTGGCAGGGTGGTCACTTCTGTAACTACGATGAGTACAAGAAATGTCACTGACTGCCTTGCTGAGCAAAGACAGCATAGAGACAAGCTGATGTTGAATGGCTTTGCTGGTAAATTGGCTGCAAACACAATTTTTCCCTTTTTTGCCCTCTCTCAGAAAGACGACAAGTGTGCACAATGATGCAAACCCCACCGCTTTTCTTCCTGGCTCCCTATCGCAGAACATTAGGGGGCTAGAAGAAGATTTAAGGAAAGCCAGTGGTGTTACTTCTGTTTCACTTTCAGGATTTGACCACTAGCATGATCCTTTATTTAGCACACTCCATGTTAACCTGGAGCAAAATTCAAGTCTGTTCCAGGTTCAGCGTTAGAGCCATGGATTTAGATATGCCGAAGCGGGTGAAGATCAGTTTTTCCTCCCCTCTGTTTCACTGTACAGAGAGGTTGTAAAGACGTCTTCAAGGAAGGGTTGTATTCATGTGTTAGATGTCTTTGCTTTCTGATAATTGTTCCATGATAATGTAATAGTTGGACTCTGAACATCTGAAATTATATGCCACATCCAGGACTTGATGCATTTTAAAATGCTGCTGAGGTTCAGGAGTTCAAAATTAGCTTTTTTGTGGGGGAAATGTTTGTTAAGGTATGCAGGATATACTCAGGACCCATCTTGCAAAGTTTTGAGCAAAATTTAGTTGCAAGCAAAGCAATATTTTTCATAGTCATCTGAAAGGCCTTTTGATGGATTATTTATAATCAGACTTTCACTGTGAGTAAGTTGAAAGGAAATCATATTCAGGTTCCTGTCCTGGTAATAATATAAAACATAACAGCTTAGCAGCTGGCATAATCATTCCAAGATTCCAAGTTTTTTTTGTTTTTAGCTATGTTGAAAATATGACATTGCATAATGCATTATGGTTTATATAACCGTCTCACATGGCTTTACACTATAATTTCACTTCAGTTTTACCTCAGAGTTTCTAACAGGTCAAGTAACCTTCTGATTTCATTTAAAGTTTCCATTATTCTCTTCTGAAAGGGAAAATCTAGCTCTTGTTTGGACAGCTTTGGTAACTCCAAAGGAAAAATTGGGCATTATAGTGAATACAAAAGATTCACTTTCCATGCATTAGGCTTTTCAATTGCTTTCTTAATGCAAAGTTGGACAGGAGAGTATAGGCAAGAAAAAAAGATCATTTTGTGTCCATGGTCAGATGTCAATATTGACAAAAATAAATGGAATGTAACAATAGATCCTTGCAAAGATGAAGGTCATATGACTAAAATGTCTAACCAGACCTTGCACTATAGCTGTAACTTCCAAGCACTAATGCTGCTTGTGATAAATTCTTGGGGGGGGGGGGGGGGGTCCCTGCTTTAAAACATGCAGAAAGAGAATACAGCTGGAATTTTAAAACCAGCCCATTTTAGTCAATAATACAGAAGGTAAATCAGAAGTGAAGTGAGAGAAGCTTAGAGAATTTAAAAAAAAAAGGAAAAAAAAAAGCCCAGGAGGGCAGGAGTATTAGGCCACAGAGGTCTGTGCACATAACTCCCTCCTGCATTTTTCAAGATTTCTTTCTTCAAAACTTAAATGATGATCACTATTCTGTCTGCCCAGGGCAGTGGACTGAATTCCAGTTTGTAAATTGAGTTAATTAGTGATAGTCTGAAAGGTCATTGACTCAAACTGAGAGTTTTCTGTTTTTATCTCACTCTTAAGCTGAGAGTTTTCTTCACTTCAGATTTTCTTGCCCAAGCCAAACCTTTTACAAAAGCAGCCTTTGAGGTTCTTTCTGTTTTTCATAGTTAACATTATTGTTTTAAATGTAATACACAAAGCAATAGCTTAGGTGCTGTTGAGCATCCAAGCCCTTTTCCCTAGAGGTATTTTCCAATATGTGGCAGCAAAATATAACCCTTTGTAGCACCATCAAGCTGGCTCACGTGTACATCTGTATAGACAAGTTCTGACCACATCAGGAGTGTCGCTGAGAGGCTAAATATCAAGCAAAACCTGGTTCATAGAGGTTAATAGAAAATTTAATTCATTCACATTCACAAATGTTTTGAGACCTTTGGCTCAGAGACTCTTGAGAAGTTTGAAATGCTTCATGTATTTATGTCCCAAATACAGTCCCCCTCCTTACTGCATCATCTCACATCACTGATGTTCCTACCTCTTTCTGTCTTGTTATATGAAGGTTTACAATACAGTCATCACTGCATTATCTGAATGCCTAGATGTCTCTTGTGAGACTAAAAGATAAAATCTGAGTTCCCCAATGTTCCCTGTTCAGAAATATGGACCTATATCTAATGCCATCCAATTAAAAAAAAAAAAATCTAGTACTTAATTTGTGGATGATTTATAGACCTGATGAAAGCTCTTTTCTGGAAATGAAATAATTTTATTAAACAAATGACTCATTTTTTTATTGCCACTACAGTCTGAAAAGTTTTGTGTCTTCTATTGTATTTGGAAAAAGTGACCATTAACGTAACTCCAGAAGACAAAGAAATAGACAGAGGTTTCACAGCCGCGGAGTTATCCTTCCAGAGTCCCAAACAGCTTCTCCAAGTTCATTTCAATTGCACTGCCATTTCTGAGCTGAATCCAAAATTTTTTTTTGAAAGGCTCATCTGGCTGAAGGGTCATGATCATAGGTGGAAGGTCAGTTGGTCATTTGCTGAGACATTCACTTCTCGGTCAAATAATCTTTCATAAATCTTAAAGGAATGCAACAGTTTGTGCCAGAAGAAGTAGGGGAGGTGGGTGGGAAGAGGACGTAAAACATATTTATACAAAACACATTTCTCCAAATACAGTGTAGGTATTTTTTTTTTCTTTTTACCTGTGAAATGAAGCTGTTTCTCCTTCTCCAAAGATGAAGGAATTACGTTGTTCCCAAGCACAGGAGGTGTCTGTCCAGGCTCGGAGCAGGGTCTACCAGGGGATTTGGTTACCATGCACAGGTTTGGCCATAATGCTGGTTCAGGCCAACCTTGCCTCTGCGCTGCGCCGCGCCGGCATGGCTCTGGGAGACAGGCAGAGAGAAGTTTGGGGGGACTTTAAGTATTGCCAAATTTAGTGCAACAATAACAGCCTTTTCTGCAGAATAATCACGCTCGTTTCTCTGATTCCAGCTACGAATGGTAATTCATATTGTAATGGTTAATTGTGGTATGGGAAATTCTTACTCTAAATGCAACCAATCTGGCTCATAGACTGCAGTAAATGATCCTGGTGCTTATCTGACCGGTGCAACATGTCTGTCCGGGAGAGGCAACAATTCTGTCATTGAATGGCAAAAGAGAAGTACTTTAAATAGATGGTAAGATAAGTTATTTATTGGCTACAAATGCTAGGAGAAAAATTCCCAGTGTGATGTTTGTTGTGGTGGAAAATGTATAGAAATTGCCTCAGTGCTTCAGATTTCTAACTTAACTAGGTTTAATTACATTCATTTCACATAAGTTCCCCCTCCCTACCCCCATACAAAATAGTTTGTCTGTGAAGTTTGTTAGAACTGCTGGAAAAAAATGTGAATTACTAGCACCAGTATTATCAGAATTGGTTTCGTTTCTTAAAAAAAATACTGCATTCATACAATCTGCACTGCAGATTCCTCCAGTGAAATCAGATTTTTTAGTTGCTTAAAAAAACTACACGGGCCGATTGTCCCCTCCCGCTCATCTGTAGCGCACAACAAAAGAGTTCCCCACAATGTTTCTAAACATGAGTTTGATGATGAGGTGTGAAATGTTTCAGTGATTTGTTTTGTGTTTGTTCCTTTCATTTCTAGATCGCTCATGACAAATAGCAATGTATCAGCATTACAAGACAATTTACCACTGCATGAGCTAAAAGGTGAAAAATGTTCCATACGTTTTTATATCCCTTTTGTGGTCACTATACTGCACTAAAGATGACCGCGGGTCACAGTGCTTGTGCTCGGCATAGTTTATGYGTTAATAACTTATTCGGATGATCTCACCCTATTTATTTTAGCGTCCTTAGATAAGGGTGACTGTTGCCTGGGCTTCCTTCCATAGTAACCCCTTCCCTCACGTGGTTCAAATAATTGCTTTCTTATTAAAAAAGAAAAGCAGAAAACCCTCAGCTGAAGTTTTTCAACTGCATGGGTTTTTCCCATGTACGTACATGACAATTTAGTCTGTGTGTATGTGTGTGTGTGCACGCTCATAGAGCAGTTTAGCAGAATYTTGTGCTTCAACTACTCATGTGAATAAGTCACATGCACGCCAGCTACAAAGGAGCTTTGGCCAGTTATGTATAAATCTCCATTAAGTGGCAAAAATAGGAAAGTTTTACGTGACTGGTATCTCTTTCAGAATAATTAACTCATTAACTTTAACCATCTCAAACCACTATAAGATCAAGGTCAAAACACCYGGACAAATGAAACATTCTGGTCACATTGCTATACCTACAGGAATAGTCAGTAGTTTCAGTCTCCAGTTCCTATGGTATAAAGTCAGCCTTTATAAATTTAAAGCTTTTTGTCCCAATTTTTGCAGGAAAGGAGGCCTATGTGATAATTCAGTGTTTGTCTCTCTTTCTGCGCATGTTTCTCTCCAAGGTAACACTAGAATTTTTTGGCTAGTTTGACCTAAATTTKCCAGAGAGGGAGAAGTCTCAAAGATGTTGATATGTTTCATGAAAATTGCCTGCTGGGTATATGAGGACATCTGCATTTCCAGACTGAAGAAAAGCCTGTAACGTGCTCAACCTTTACTAGGTTGCAGAGAGTCCAGCTACACGATATGCAGGAAACCTTCCTTCATTCCTCCTGTAGAAACTCATTTTCAGTCAGCTTCAGGTGTGGATTTTTATTCAGAACTGCATTAGATTATGGAAATACTCTGCATCGTTAGAGGAAATAGTGAGCCCAGTTTTTAATGTGGCTTTAAATCTGCCTGCAGTTTTAGAGGCCTGGGGTGTTTATTGCGGATTGTTGCACATCCAAATGCACGCGCAGGCACCGAGCCAGCCTCGCAGACGCCCTCCTGCTTTGCCTGCGCAGATCAGCACCGAGACGAGCATGTGACCAGCCGCAACGTGTGCGGTTTGTGCTTGCAAAAAGGGGCCAGGGCACGCAGRCAGGCCAGTCCCGAGCAGCTCTCGCTTGGCAGCGGCAACGTCTCTCGGCATAAAAGCTGCTCCGATTTCAAACGCAGATGGCCTGAGGCCTGGCTGGAAAAAATTGGTATCTTTATGCCACTTTATCACAGCAAAGATATGATTCTCAGGCAGTGCTGCTGGAATGCCCTGGTGGGGACGGGCACTGTTTCGGCCCATGGTAAATCAGGCAGCGTCGACCCACGGCATGGTACGGTGCTGACCTCGCCTCCGCGCGGCAAACACGGAAAGTGCCTTGTCTCCGCTTGGTTATCGCGCTGTAAAACTCCTATTGCATGCTGGTTATCGCCTTGTAAAAAGACACCTTTGTGTCAGTAAAGACAAAGCCTTGGAGGGCCTGATTCAGAAATGCTTTGAAACGTTTGCACAGGTCCAGAGCTATCGGGAGGATGTGTAAGAGCATCCTTGAGTCCCATGATGTCAAAGCTTAAGTGTTCTTCCCAAACTAGTATTTTCAGTGTAAATACTTGGACTTAATAGTTTAAAAGTTGCTTTCTCTAAACATTCTTTTTCACAGCAGTAGCTGCCTGTCCTGTAAGGGTTCCCCGACAAGCAAGTCTCTTATAGGAAGAAAACACACAAGGACGTTGGGACAGCCAAGTAAAAATTTTTTTTTTAACTGAATATATTTTGAGGCTTTTCCCCATCCCTCCATGTGCTAAAGACACCTGAGCCCTTCTGTCTCCCACCATTTAAAACCGAAAAGAAGCAAGCTGCTGAAACAGCTTGGCAACCTTTATTTCACCCACTGGCGTTTTACAGGCATTTGCAGTTAAAACTCTGCTAAAGGCCAGTGCCGCACTCTGACAGCACGTATCTGCTCCCCTGGCATGGTGTAGGCAGCCTCTTTTTTGGTAACACAGTGTAATTCTGCTGTATGAAGCTGCCTCTTACGGCAGCGACTCGCAGGATTGCGGCGTTGGTGTTACGCGAAGTCTCTGAACTCTTCTGTATTTGGCCAGGGCTAGAGAATCGCACTGGCGTTTCCCACCCTCTGTTTTAGCAAAGCGTGCACATGGGCGTACGCGCGCCTCTGCGTGTGGGAGAGACGTCTGAGAGATGTTGCTCTTCCAGATCAAGAGAGAAGAACAACAGCTATTCCAGGCAGGTACCCTGGTTTGCTTTCTCTGCTCTTCGCGATACAGGCGCCGTAACTAAGCAGTTGTCATTAAGCTATAAAAGCAAGAGTACGTGTGAGAAGGAAACAGGCACATAAAGCCATCCTGTACAGAAGGTGACATCCATGAGGTTATTCTTGTTTTAAGAGACTTTTTCATTAGTAAATCAGCGAAAGGAGACACAGCTTTTATACAAAGGTTCTGCTAAACGCGTTTATGACAAGCAGCACCGAGCACGTGGCAGGGGCAGACGCTTTGCAGGCGCGAGGAGGGAGTACAGCCACCGGCACTACACTGGGTTGCGTCAGCTGAGGATATCATTTTCCCTAAAAACCTGGGGGACCGTGTCCACCCTACGTCCCTTTGAAGCTAAAGCATGCTCCTTTGATGGGGGCCAATTTGACAGGCCAGTTTGGGCAGTTGATAACCACCCTGGCAATCCCACGCACTGCCAAGCACCAGCAAGCCTGGAAGTGAGGAGGTCGGGCTGAGCTGCGAATTGATCTCGACCAGCTTATGTACCTTTCTGAGTCCCCCAGCCTCATGGTTTGAGGCATTATGCTGCGTTGCRTGGAATCCTTTCCTTTGGGACAATAGTCAGCCCCTGCTTGCATTAGATGCATCAGCAAGAAACAACTTCACTTTTTATTCTGGGCAGTTTGCGGAGGAAGTCTGGCTGAAATTGTTGTTTATAATCATAACCGAAAAGCACTTCCTTTCATGCTTCATTTTAAATGCAGCTCCGATGCTTGCTAATAATAAAATATGGACTCTAGTCCCTGTGGTTTAAAAAGTTAGTAAAGTGCATAAGCAATTCTGAGATTTTCTTGTTTCCATTAAAAACAGCCAATGTCCTGTACTTGCACGGTTGCTAACATGATTTAGGTCTGGCCTGCTAAGCTTTTTTCAACGTACTGTAGGCCTAATTGTACGATTTTTGCAGGCAGGAACAGCAGCTTTTCCCTTTTCCGAGGCCCAGGAGCGCTCCTGCCGTGAGCTTGCAGCACGGCTCGGCTCCCGGCGGGGCGCAGCGGGGGGACGTCCTCCGCCGGGCGGGCAGCGCGGTCGTCCCCACGCCTTCCCCGGCTCACCTGGGGCCGCRGCCTCTTTGGCATTCACCCCACCTGCACGAGGCCACTAAACCGTTTTATGAGAAAAACCCCTTGACGCCTTCCRGTAAAAGTCATCTCGGAGGCTCCCACCCTCGGTGCCTCCCTCTCCGTGCGCCTCCGCATCTCCTCCCGGGCTCTGCGCGCCGAACCTCACTCCCCGCTAACRTGAACAAGCCCGTCGCTGGTTTTGATACACGCGGTATAAATGTTTCCTGAAGCTCATAAACACCTTTGTCATGTATCACTGCAGTGAAAGACGTTTATTGCCTAAATATGARAACTATGATGGGGTTAGCGCTTAAAGAGGTTGGCTGCCGGCTCCCTTGTGGTGGCGTTCTCCCAAGGAGGGCCCAAAACGGGGGCCAGGTTTTCATTTGGAGCATAGGTGGAGGCCCCCGCTCTTTAATTACTCATAGCGATGATTCCAGCTCGCAGCATTAAACGGGGAGCACTGTCTGAGCAGAGCTCGTTTTACAGCCGTTCTGGTATGTACCAAATTGAAGGAGGTAAAAGAAACGGGTCGGGGCAGTGGGGGAGGAAGAGATCTATAACTGGCATGTTAATAAAACTCCAGTTTGTCACTTCAGCAGCACACCCTGAGTGTAATAACTAAGCTTCCTTTCTATACCCCCTATGAGTTCCTTTGTATTGACAGATGCCATTTGTTCATTTACGACGTGATAATAAAAACCTTCAGCTTTACTGAATGTTGTTCTTTTCCTCCCCTGACACTGGGGCACCAAATGGTTTGTACTGCACTCAGCAGGCACTTTTCATTAAAGATCATGGCATGAAAATGAACTGTATTTGAAAACCATTTAGCAGCAGAAGTTCTGGTATTAAATAGGCTGCACATAAGCATCGCCTGCCTACGAAGCAGGGCTTCCCGGGCGCCTCGGCGCACGCTGGCACATGCATGCTGAAATAATGTGTGTCTTTACGTTCGTGCAGCGCTTTAGAGTCCAAATGCTCAGACTTCTACAGCGATGATCGTGTGGTGGTGTCGGTTTTCTGTGAAATTTTTTTAATCTCCATCCAGCTTTATGTGGCTCAGAAATGTTTCTTTTGGCTTATCTGTCCTTCTTTAAACTTGTGGTTGCAAATGTTTCCAGAAGTTTTCACACACACACACAAAAATTAAGCCAAAACTGTAAATTTGGGTGTCTGAAAACTAGCATCTGAATTGATAATGAAGCCTTCATTCAGGAACGCTTGTAAACATCAGCTGAAAGTCTATGCTTAAGTACTATTCGAAATTCGCACTTACAGCACCCAATAATGCGATTTGATTTTCAAAGATACTGAATGCTTAGAATTCCCATTGACCTGATATGAATATAAGCGCGTGACTTTGGGTTAGATTCACCTTTGAAAATGATGGCCATAATGAGAAGAGCTTTCAGTGCTATCACCAAAATATAACACCATAAAAATAATTTAAAAATAAGCAAATGAATGAACATCATTTGCTCAGCAAATATATATATATTTTTTATCCTGAGAGAAAAACAGCATTTCTGTAACTCTGTAGAGGACAGCTGTAGTAGGTAGCTGTATGTTTTGCTGCAAGTAATACATTTAAGCTTATCAAAACAAGTAATAGTTAACAATAATGCATACCAGTTTTTCATTCTTAAGTCAAAAAAGTGATTATTAAACCAAAAAGTATTCAGCTAAACTGGAACGCAGCCACATACCATAGTCTTCAAATACTAATAGAATAATTTCTGTGTTCTTTCCAAGGCAAAACTCTAGCAACATATCACAAGCTTCTGCAATGCTGCAATATGACAATGTTATTTCTTATTTATTTATTTTAATCCCTCATATTTCATTGTGTTTGGCAAAATATCTGTAAAAATACATTTACTAACCACAAGAAAGGTAATAATAACTGTTATCATCCTTCCCTGATCATCCAGGAGAGACTTTTATCACTAACATTATCACTTGTTGCCAAACAAGTACAGAGATGTTAGCCCGGAGGATGAAATAGTTTAATCATGGGGAAACAATTTGCAGTGCACAGATCTCAGCTGGTTCCCCTTTCATCTGCTCTCAGTTACTAAGCGACTTCTGAAAATCTGTTTTGTAGCTGTAATAAAATTCATTCTATGGTCTCGCACGCACACACCAAATGGTTTGCCTAATTCAGAAGTGTTACAATCATCTGGAACAAAGAGAGAATTCATAAGTTTTGAGGAGAGTATTTTGTTTTTTTAAATCACATGAACGTGATACATGTCTTCTAAAAGAAAAAGAAAAGTGGCTTCTTCRTTCTGATTCCTTCTGAAAGACAGCTGTGGTAAAGCTAGACAGATTGGTGTGGAGAGAAATCAGTCTCAAATTTAATGTGACTAGGGAATCTCAATATTGAATGCTCATAAAATGTCGTAGTAATACATCATTTTTAAGTGTGTATCCACACATGCCTCCTGGAGTGTATTCTCCACATTAAAAAAATTCCATTCATAAGCTACAGAAATTTTCAATATTTATGTTCCTAGCATTTCAGTAAAAAAGTGAAGTTTTGGTACTGCTATGTGGAAAGGCCTATGTGAAATCTTTGCCTCATCTGAAGTTGATGACACTCTTCAAAGTTATTCTGAGTACTCTGTATTTTTGTTCTTGTGCTCTTGGAGCAAACCCAATGCCAAGCTATCTTCTGACCCAAAGGGACAATACATTCTAATACAACACTTAAAGCTCAGATAAATCCCAAACCTTAAAAGCTCTTTGTTTTAAGTATGTGAGCATATGAGTAACTTCCTTGCTTAAGTGCCTTGCAAACCTGGTAATAACCCAAAAATATCACAGTGACGTCTAAGGATCAGAAAACGATTCTGCTGCATTGGGAGTGAAGCTTCCTTGAACTTCATGTGGTTGCAACTCACTTGATGTGTTCATCCCTGAAGTTAGCATAGTTATATCTGTTTAACATGTATTATTCAACTCTACTTCTCTGTCTTTCCATGTGATAATGAGGGAGAACTGCCAAAAAATTAACTTTATTTAATCCCTACCTTTGTCTTCTCTTTCACATGTAATGGGAAAGACCTTACTGAAATCTAGAATCCGGAGTAGTTTCTGGGAGGAAAAAAAACATATATCATATCTGTACAAAGGTCACTAAGATTAAATTAAAAACAAACTTTAAATAAATGGACTCTATTGCTGGATTCATATTCCGTAGTTTCACCAACAGGACAATATTTTACAAGACAAGCTCATGCGTAGTTCTAGTAACTACATTTTCCATGTGTGAGTATTTCCCCCAGGACACTCGTGCTGTCGGTGAGCTAGGGAGCAGGAACAACGCCGAATCATTCAGATCTCCCCTTCCAAAGCGACAGCCCACGCTTCAACTCCAGTCCTGGTGCATGGCTTGCGACCCRTCGACTCTTGCTAAGTACATTGGAAGTGCAGATAAAATGAGGAAATGGAGGATAAGCTCATGGCTCATGTATCAGCAGACAGATTTGGGCTTGGTTTCATTGCTTCTTAATACTTTTTATTGAAAGCCACCAACACTGTGTAGTTGCATTGTCACAACCGAGTGGTGGGCTCTGATCCCCTTACTCACATTGAATATTACTTCATGTCAGGAGCAGCCCTCTGGAATTAAAGGCCTTTTTTGTTTGTTTGTTTGTTTGTTTGTTTATAGCCAAAGAAAATTGTGCTAACTTATCTTTTCACTTCATATGGAAGCTTATGAAACCTGGTTTCAGTTGGCTGGTTACAATTAGTTTCCAAATTTGAACAAAATTCAGGAGGTTACATGTGTAGGTTCCAGATTTATCTCTAGATTTACAAAAGCTATAGGATTATACAGCCCATATTACATTTGTTTTTGTTCTCTATATGGTAATGTTTTTGCTCCTAATGTTTTTGGCTACTAGAAGAAGACAGGTATAGTTATTCAGTAACCCCTTTTTCTTAATTACACTGAAAAGTGGGATTTTATCTGTAGCTATGCTGTTCCAAAATGCCAACAATCTCACTTTGTAGACCCACAAACAAACAATTACTTTCTGGAGTTTATTTGTTAGAATATAAATCATTTCAATGTAGCTGGAAGAGTCTCTCAGCTTCTAATTAGGTGACTGAATATGCCTGTTTCTTAGATGTTGATTCCCACTAGCAGTATATAAAAGTATCTGTTGTAATACACCTTAAGAAGGTGCTCTATCACGATCTTCAAACCACTATACCTCTGAATTCAAGAAATGGAAATAAATGTCTAATGTTTTTCATATTATCTTATCTCTTCCTCTTGCACAAAAAAGACTTTTGCTGAGCAACAGATAACATCTTTCTCTAAGCACAAAGCGCTGGGGTTAGCTCAAAGGGTTCCTCACTCTTCTCAGGCTCAACATACTGTAGGCCGTTATTGTGGTCATGCAATAACCAAAAAGAGAAAGTGCTTGGTTCACCCTGAAAAGGGAACTAGTAGAAACTGATCTACACCAAATCACGGATACATCAGTGCAGGTAGGACCAATGTATAAAGAAAAGCAAAGAGAACCCTCTAATTCTTACCAGCCAAAGCAAGGAAATTCGGTTAGGTCAGGATGTCTCTCCGTCATTAGCATGCCAGATTGTGTCTACATGTTACATCAGTCCTGGAAGGGCGATTTATTGTTTACTGTGTTACAAAGGAAACAGGTAAGATTCGAATGTTCAACTTGCAGCTGGTGAGCAATGGTGTAGCAGTTAGTCCCGATGTGCRGGGTGAATTAAGTGAGGGCAGAAGTTAAGCCTTTGGATTAGGCTGGTGACAGTCAATGTTGTTTGGTTTTGAACAGTATCATTTTCTATGAATTACAGCAGTGTGTCTGCCTGTGCCCCCACGACACCACTTGTTTTTTTAGTTTCCCCACTTACACTTTTGAAGTCCTGCACTGTGAACCTGCCAGGGTAGTGATCACGGTGGGCGGTTTACAACGTGACGCAGGACAGGTCTGGCCCATGATGCACTGCTGCAGCTGTACGAAGTAGAAGCAGCTAAGTATTGATAGCTGAGCAAGAAGGTACTCTCTAACCTCCATGCTACGCGAGAGTGCCAGTACCAAAATTGSCATTATACTCCATCTTTTTTCACTGTGGCACTGGCTCCAGAGGGCATAAGTTTTGTACAGGGTGCACAAGGCAAGATGGGGACCTCTTACAGTTCCTCCATCAGATGCAACTTGTCCACATGCTTCACACATCTCATTAAACACCATCATTAAGGAAAATCTCACATCTTATGTGAAATCTCAATTTAGAGAGGAAGAAATGACTAGAGGAAGGATGGATGTCACTGGGGACCCTGATAGCCCGTGTTCAATCCCTCCCTCTGCTGTAAACTTCCTGCAYAACCTTGAGCAATTGAGCTGATCTCTCTTTGCCTCAGTTTCAGCCTTTATACAGGGAAATGTGCAGATTATAATGTTTCCCAATGTCAGTGTGATGTTGTGACATATCATATTCAGATACTATGTAATGGGGACCATATAAATTCCATAGCTAGTTTATCTGATCCAGCAGTCATGAGTCTGCCTGTCTGAAAGTTGCTGCTCTTGATAAGAAAACATTCCTGCTCTTGAAATTCCTTTATGAGAAATGACTAAGGAAGGTCTCAGCCACGTTCTGGAGAGCAGGTGCTTTCATGATGGTAATGCAATGGTCAGACCCCACTTGCAGCTCCAGTGCTAATGCTTTGGGACAAAGTCTCTGTAAGTGTGCAGTCCTGACCCTCAAGAGGGAGGCGGTAATTTGGCAGGCACCTTCTGCTGTCTTTCTGCAACGCTAAGGTGGCCCTGGAGCCCAAACCGTTGTGTCTTCTCTTTATAACTGCATAGGAATGTTAAGTTACTGCTTTCATGTTTCTTTTGAAACAGCAGAATAATGGAAATTAATTGTCATCAGCCCATTTGAAAATTAAACTTTTCATTTATTTTAAWATGCATAAAAGGTCTTGATTTTGGCCACTTTTGAATGAAAATCAGTTAACCAATTTTACCTGTTTGTAGTACTTTTGCATGAAGTTTTAGCCTGATTCTACAGATCCATAACCCTCTGAATATCTTTGTTCATAGTGGTATGACAACTGACTCTTAACTCTAAAAGGACACCGTATTATTAATCTTCTGCTGTCAATCTAGCCAAAAGAACTCCCAAACACCCACATATATTACTCCATCTGCAAACTAAAAGAGGTTTCCAGATTACAATGGTGACACTAGAAGTTCCTCAGCTGGGCAGACTTCATGGCAGCAGTCCATGCAAAGCCTTTCCTCTTGTCAGGGGACACTTCCTTGATAAGAGGAATTCTTCAGAAGATGAGACCACAGATCTCCCATGTTCTGCGTGCACGGAGCACTTCTCTGTATTAGCATCTTTAATTTCCTAAATACTTCTAAAACTCATCCTGAGAGTTTTAAAAATGGGATTTAAAAGGCTAAATTACACATGTACTTTTCAAAATTGTCCTTAGTGGTTATTATTGCTAGTTGTTATTATTGCATTATTTGTACTGCAAGAGCACTAGAGGCTGGACAACTAGAGGATTAAGATGTTACTGTACAAATTGCTATATATTTATTCATAGAGCGGTCTGCAAAAGTGGTACTTTTCTCTTAATTTATAAAGGAAAATTCCTTAAGACTGTTAAAACTTCCAATTTTTGAAACATTTTGATCAAATGTGGATTGTAATGATTCAGAGCATGTTTAATACAAAACTCTCACCTTTCCTCTCTACCTTTTCATTTCACCTTCATATAGTCAGTCCTACAGTATTAATTCAAATAATGTGTTTATTACTTCAGCAGTTGACAAGAAACATGACTGGACTAGTTCTGTTTATAGAGCATGTAATCATTAGAATAAAATAACAACAAAGCTCAAAACAGCTAAATCACCCGCTGTATTTAAAACTGACCTCAAGTCTTTCCTGTAACAAAAATACCACAGTGATCGCTTCTGAAGCTTTTTGGACCTAAACTTTACAGTATTTTCCATTTTTAACGATCTACCTCATTACCTTTTGTTATAGTGTTTTTCCCCATGTACATTTATTTACACTCTGTTCCTACAATAGTTGCTCCTGGGCTTGAAAGGTAAGGCTATAGTATCAGTTGGCTGAAATCACATTAATTGAGCTCCTTCTGATATAAAGATCTTAAATCAATACAGGCTTCACCTTGTAAAATGCRCATTTTTTTGTCTTTTCGTGCCTCCTGAGATGTGATGTATTAAAATCCACATGGAACTAACTTTTCTTTCTCTTCTCACTCCCACACTTCCCCATATGTGGTTCTGATTTTCCCCTCAGGGTACCTATGGGAGGTCTGGAAAAGTCTTGGGAGCTTTCAAAGAAGGTTAATATGTATTCCACTGCATTTTTCTTTTTAAATAAAACAAAAATAGATTTTTATTTTTGAGGATAAACAAGTAAAACTGCTAGTTAAAAAAACTATTTGTGAGAGAAAGTTCCCCTTTTTCATAAAAAAGCTTGATAATGTTTAATTGTATTTCATGGCATTTGGCACTCAGGGTATTAAGCATTTACAATTCCTTGTAAAATGTCTGGGCAACACTGAATCTTAATTCTCCTGAGATTTCTTTTTTTTCTTGATAAGAAACTTCTACTTAATGGCCCAATTCAGCATTTGCTATTTAGTCCTTAAGCATTTTGTTTGCCTAAGAGCAGAATCTGGTCCTGGATATCTATGCTGATCTTTATAAACCTGGTYGCCATGCTATGATACTTACCACTGTGAATACTGTGATTATAATCACAAATGGGAGCAGAGCTTTCTGCTATACGTAATTTTGCTGATAACAAGAATAAGCATTTGTAAGATCAGACCCTCAAGCTGAAGCACACGCAGAGAAGCAAAAAAAAATGCAGGCACTTTTAGATAAGTGACCATTTTTCGATGGTGATCAATGTTCATTAAGTTATTGGTTATAGTTTCGCACCCTCATTTTACCCCCACTTGAAAAGTTAGCTAGTCGGTGCTGCAGATAAAGACTGTGAAATCTGATCACTGGAACTAAAATGGACGGCTTAGCTGCCTAATCTCCTCCATCCCGTTATCATCAGCTCCCCATCCCCTCCCCACACCATCCTCAAAATTGGGAAACAGCTACAGACTTATGGGAATATGCTGCTGAGCTAAAATAAACGACCCTCCGAGAGCATGTGGCCTCAACTACCAGCCATGGGCTGACCCGATTGTGAGACCCAAAAGGGGAAATTGATTTTGGGGAGATTTCAGCATTTCTGATCAACTTCAGAAAGCTGACAATGCATTGTGATGATATTAATAGTGATATCTGAAAAGCATCTGATAATATATTCCTAACTTGTATAATCTGAGTTTATCTCTGCAGACTGAAATCTTGCAGATGTGGTATGCCATGTTCACTGGAATATTAGCCCATGCCAGGAGAATTAGATCTCTCTTTTACACAGTGCACCCGTCATCGCAACTTTTAGCTACGGTAAAAAGAAATGTTCAAAGCAGCCCTTTGAGTGACGCCCTGCAATGGAGAGCAGGCTGCGTTTTTCACGGCTGCACAACTCAGAAGCGGCTGGAAGCAGGGGGAGACCCACCTGCAGCTCCCGCGGCCGCACCAGGGCCTCTCCTCCCGCGCAGCGGCTGCGCCGCGCTCCGGGGCTGCCCCCTCAGTAACGGCCCCCAGCACCCAGCAGCACCCCAGCTCTGCCTCCCCCATCCTTCTTGCCGCTGCAGAAGTTCCCAAGAGTGCAACTGCTCAGTTTAACCTGCAGTGCCAGCGTTGCGCTCTCTGCGAGGCCGTTTGTACAGACACAGCAAGCAGTCCTGTGTCTGTGAAATCCTTCCTCTAAAAAGACCTGTTTTGTTTTGTTTTGTTTTGTTTTGTTTTGTTTTGTTTTGTTTCAAAAGACACTAGCTCTTCGTAAGCGAAAATTAGCTTCGTTTTTCTGCACCTGGTTATGAGATAAGTTATTGCTGTCTGCCTTGTGGACGCACAGAGAAGCCAGACTGAGGTGAGGAGCAAAACCCAACAGCGTTTCTTTTGCACCTTTTTCTGAACTTTGCTGGAAGGGGTTGCGTGCTGGTTCCCATGACCTGGTACACTCATGCTTCTCCCAAAGCAAGCTCTCACTGACTTCAATAAATGCACACGGGCTCACTATCTTGTCAATGCATATGTTTTGTTAATGGAAGGCCCTCTACCAGATTCGCTGAGCAAGAAGCAAGAATAATAAGATGTGTCTCTTTTGCATCTGTAGACCATACTGAGCTTCACAAAGGGGGAAAAACATAGTTACCTTTATTTTTTCWTGCTGCTAATTGCCAAGTTCAACTAAATCCTAATCTTAAACTGTAATATCATATGAGGTGTTTATGCCATATTGCTGGAGYGCACAGACACTCTCATAATAGCCTAAATTTCAATTGTATTAAGYGCCAGAAAATTTATAACAAAAAGGCTGTTCCTTTTCCAAATTGCTGCAATCTCAATGTGAGAAAAGATAACAAAATGGGACAGAAAGGTATGAAGCAGAAAAAAGCAAATGGATTTGGCTAACAGTGTGAACCTTTGAAAGTTACAGCCAAATATGTTTATTATTAGGTTTTAACTGGACACCACATTGGGTATGCTGATAACGTATCCCATTCTACATTCTGTACCAACGCGAGTGTTTCCAGGGGATACGAGGTGCTACTAATTAAACCAAATTGTGATTATCTGAATTGTTATACAGGAATGCCATTTTTGCGAGTTTGCCACTCAGATCCGGGCTCCTGCTTTGGGCTGAGAACAATGTCTACACTCTGGAAAACRGTGAAAATCTCCCAGGTAGATGTGCAAGGGTATATGGGGAATTAGCTTTGGTCTTTACAATGTTGTATAAGGATTGCTATGAGAGCAAGTAAATTATAGTCTGTTGTTATTATATAGTTTATATTTCTCCTATTTAATTTCAAATTAAATGCGTTCTATCCAAAAACAGAAGTATTTTCTACACTACACTTCCCATCCCCCTTACACAACCAAGGGCATATTTAAAACTTAAGGGCAAATGTTCCATAAAACACTGCCCAACCCTTTGCAAATTCCCTGCATAACTCTCACATGCATCCTCTAACTTTAGTCCATCCCTACTCCAAAGTTGTAATTTGCCCTCCAGTCCTTTTTTTTTTTTTTTTTCTCCCTTTTTTTACAATCTTTGAGATGGCAATTAGCTCAAGAGATGCACTTAGAGCTTTGCTTCAATTACAGATCCCTTCATTTCAAGTTATGTGCTCCGCTGTTTTATGCTAATTTGAATGTCCTTTTGCATGAAACATCAGTCTGAATTCTCTAATTGTTCCCTCCTTATCTGAGATTTGTCTCATGCTTTCCACCCATGGGTGTGGTGATCTACATCCCACACAGTCCCAAAGGCTAACTCTTTTGCCTGTACCTAGGTTTTGTTAATGAAATCCCCTTTAGGCAGAACCACTCAAGCAAAAGAAAAAAATAGCAGTACTAGTGCTGACTGTTCATACAGTCCTTTTCTCTCTGCAGATCTTACAAAGCTTCACAAAGAGGYGTAAATGTTGTCATCTGCATTGTACAGGTACATAAATTGTGGCAAAAAGGGAAGAGGTACTTCTGGTAGACCTGGATGGAGACAGACCTGGTATGGGTAGCTTGAGGTTTGAGGACATTATGCCCAGTTTTTCCTAAAATGTCAACACTTATTGAAAGGGTAATATAGCTGGAAACAGCTACAGGGAATATCGTGATTTGACTTTCCCCTGTGTCTGTTAGTTTTYGTGGGTTTTGTCTCAAATATAGGCACGTGATAACTTTTAAAGTAATTATTACTTCTATTGTGAACCTCAACGTTAAATAGAAAGCTTCTGTCTTCACTTTAACTCTATCAGTGCTTCCCATCCCAGCCTCCACAGGTCCTCCACAGGTATCTGTTCTTTCTTGCTGTGAAAACATTTTGGTGCAGAACAAATTAAGTAGTGTGTTGGGAAAGAAGTATTAGGTTGGTGAAGGTTGTTGCTGTGAGATAGAACCTGGGAACCAAACGGTCTGAAGCATTCATTGGAAGAAATGAGATGCCCTTGAGTATTTCAAGGAAGCAAAGAAAGCCTGTCTTCATGCCAGCAATCCTGATTGAAAAATGACACTAGACTTTATGGCTACAAAGATACAATATTGTATATGACGCTTTCATTCTTGGTCTTACTCCTCGCCCCCCAAATCTCTGCTGCTATATATTAAGTATCCCCCTTGTGAAGTTAAAGTAGCTCATAAAAGTGTTAAGTAAAAAGTCAAAACTTACATGGGAACTGTTACATTTTCTCTGTGTGGCCATAATGAGGTTATTTATGGTACATGTAGGAAAGATTAAAGGTTTTCATAATAAAGGAAAGCAAGAGCTCAAGAATTGGGTGCCTCCTAACAGCACTGACTCTCAAGACAGGATAAATCACCCAAGCAACCATTAAAACTTCAAGAAGATTGCTTGTAAACCTCCAAGCAATGCCAATAAAGCATATTCCTTGCCATATAGCAGTCCATATGGTGGAGCTCAGCAGTTTTTCAAAACTAAGGGCTATTCACAATTTAACCCTACTGTCTTTTTCCTTATAGGGCATAGTGCCAATGAACCACTATCAAATCAATGCAATTTTTAAATGTGGGAGGGCGGGGGATGCGGGAAGCAGACTGCAATCRCAGGGAAAGTTAACTTATCAGGAGGTAAGGTCCTCAAGAGCATGAAGATATTTTTGGATTCCCGTGTTTAGGAACTCAGCACCGTTTTCCATTCTCCTGGTTCTTGCAGGTCTCCCACCATAACAAAATGCTAGCGACACATTTTTACTGGCTCTCAGGAAGTTCAGAAAATATTCCAAGGCCCCTCGAGGTTCTGGTTCATTTACATTTTAAAAAGTCAAGTCTGCCCATCCCTTGCACTCTGAAAGACCAAGGTAGTGAAAACTGCAATAAATCACAAAGTAAGCTTGCGTGTGGCATAACATCAGCAACTGTATAAGACAAAGCTAGAAATCTTCCCTCAAAGTTTACACCAGAGAAAAGCCCAAAGCCAAGTGTATTGTTTCTACCTTTTTTTTTTTTTCCAGTGCTTTGTCAGCAAAATCTAATCTAGATTCAGAGGTTTGATCCTACTGGCTCAGGCTGTACAAAGGTAAGTGCTGAGGAGACTGGGGGAGGAATGAATACAGATCAGCGCTGGCTGAAGAGCAATTCTCAGAGGTGGCCAAATTGGCCTCTGGGCCAAATTCTGTTATCCTTACCCAGTGAATTTCTCTTTTGTTTCACTTTTTCTTTTCAGTTTTTATTCAGGAAAAGTTACCAAGTCTGATCTTCATGTTAATTCTTAAACTTGATTTAAGAGAGTAGAACAAACTTATGAAGGGTCCTAATTCTGAAGACTACAAGCTCCTCACGGCAATCTCTTGTGTGTTTGTGGGGGGATTTGGATAACACATTTGTTTCCCACAATGAAAGCTTCATCCACACTGTGGTATTTCTAGTATTATTACATAAGAAATAACAGTGGTGATAATAAAGATAAGGAAAACCCAATGGTATTTGAATAACTCAGATTTAGGTAAGTGTTCAGCTTTCAGGAAATAACTTTTTTTCCAGCCAACATTATAAGAAAAAAATTCATGGAGGGAAAGAAAGCGAACCAAATTATCTCATAAATACATTAATATTGGTCACCTGTGTAAATCAACTGGACTAGTACATCAGCCGATATAAATTGACATCATTCTATTAATTTTCATAGAGTTATTCCCAAGCTGTGCTGAAGTCGTTGTCTTATTCAGCTGAAATCAGTGAGCATATTTGTCCACTACCTTTGGTGCATGTACGGACTGGGGTTTAACAAAGAGTGAGATCGATCCTAAGTGCCTGGCCATACAAAAACCAGACTATAATGCAGTGTCCAGATACCTTAGAGACTGTTGCCATAGACTACCTGCAGACCTAACTTTAAAAAGTAACACGCATTTAAGTCTCCTAGCAAAATCAATTAAAGCTTTAGGTGTTTAAAATCTCTGAAAACTAGCTGCTAACATGATAGGTGCTAACATGATCAGGACTGAACTCTGCATCTTCCGGGGGAGGAAAGGGCAGGAGCATCAGCACCAAAACCATTTGGCCTCAGTGCATATTTCCCTTTCCACGGGTGGTTCGGGTACCAGTGTCCACACTGGGAAATGGGCACCAGGATTGTTGGGGGGTTCCTGGGAATGCGCCTCTCTAGCAGCATTAGCAAGGCCAGGAGCACCGAGGTGGCAAGGTGGGAGGGCTGTGTGGAGCAACGGCCACGAGATGCCAACCTGTGCCCACAAGAGATGTTCCTGCCACTGTACACGTCCATCTAGAAGGAGCTTCTGGCCCAACATGCGGCATGAATGGGAAGAGAGCTTCTTTTTGGGGACAGAAAATAGCATTTCATGCATAGCCATGGTATATTTTCTTTGACTGTGGGAAGGCCAAAAACACTAAAGAGTCAGGCCTACAGTAAGAGCAAGCGAACTGGGAATTAATAGTAAAAACATATGGTGAATGTTACACAGGTCCACTAAATTCTCCCTACTGTTTACTCCCCCCTCCTTTGCTCCTCAGAAATCTGTATGTTTATAGCACAATATATGATTTTTAAGTGCCCTTCTGAAGTAACCATCTTGTTAGCAGAGCAGGATCATTCAGCAATGCATCCAGAAATGCCCATGAGATTTCAAGTTAGCATGGAAATCTTACAAAGGACACCAAAGATAACTGCACTGGCTCTTCTATTGCATTTCCATTTTATGGCATCTTTTTATATTCTGTAGTAGGCTTTTCTGAATAAAAATGAGACAGTCTCTTAAGAGGCCTTTTTATTATTTGCATTTGGCAAAAACAGCCTTAATGAGCTGTTAAGAGTCATTCCCCACTCCTATTGTTGGAGATGCATGGGAGCCTGTAAAGTGTTGAAAAGCCAAAAGACAATTTATGATCCCTGATGCTATCCCTTCCTGAGACAATTCTTCAGAAAGGAAGATATCTGAGGAGTAGGAAGTCCCATTATTTAAATGCCTGAGTAACTTTTACTGGAGTCATAACTGTGGAATTTGCTATTTTCATTTCAGAACTGTTTACACTGCCTGTTTTCCCCTTAAAAGCAGCAGTGCAATGCTTGTGTGCATGGTCATTCAAAGCTGCAACACACAACAATAGGAAGATGACTCAAGTGAAATCTGCCATTCTTTCCCAGGATTGAATAAATAGCACCAAATTCCAAGCAAATACTAATCAACTTATAAAACTTTTTTTTTTTCAAACAGCACTCGTGCTTAATATCTGGAGAAAGCAATTCCTTTGTCAGCACTAGTCACATTAGCTTTGTGCACCCAGATCTGGGAAGTGTAATGAACTGAAATTCACTGCCATATGGGACAAGAGGGTTATTCAAGGCAGTGGGAAAAAAATGAAACAAAGAGTTTCACAAGTTTCTGCGGCAGACGGATGTGTGGTTCTTGGCATTGTTGTCTCTTTGAAAATGGACAGCAGACAGTAAATGTCGGAGGTGTTTGTTATTGACTGAGGTGCTGGAAAGACAATCAAATATTTGTGACAAAGGCAAAGACCTTGGATGTTATCGTTGACACTCAGACGTCTCAAGGAAAAAAACAAATATTGCATTCATTGCATTGTCTCTTACTGTAAATGACAAAATAACATCTTTTACCAGGCGCATGTGTATTGATCTGCTTCAGCCCTTACCAACTTAAGTACCGCAAATGGATGAGGGATAGGTTTGTCTGTTTGACAGTAATTAAGTGATACTCTCACTGTCTGAAGAAAGAGATGACCCAATGAGGCCTTAAACTGTGTGATTTTTCCTATCTTGAAAGAGCTATGATCATTTCTACTATTAATAAAAACAAGTAAGGCATTAAAATAGTGAAAGAACTGAAGCTCTGTTTTAAGCTTTTTTGAGGGGAGGGGAGAACTATGTTCTTTTACTACAATACTTTAAAATMAAAAAAAAAAGGGGGGGGGGAGTTCTCCACTACAATACTTCTGTTGCGTGCCTTACCTTATAATCTCAGCGTGACTTCAGTGTACGACCAACATCCTGTATACAGTCAACCAACGTATAGCAATCAAGTATGATTTTTTGTGGAGGAGAAGTTATTTAAACAATTAATTAATTCGCCTCTTTGGGCCTTTGGCTGGAAATCTCCCAGGGAGGCTGGAGGGAGCAGCCCCCAGTTTGGGCTACCAGCCTGGCACCAACCAAGACACAAAGAGACCAGGAGAATGAGGGTTCAGGCCATTGCTACGCTGAGCTTTTCACGTAGTTTGAAAGGGCACACACTTTTAAATGTACAATTTATAAGATATTTTTTGACTAAATAATCAAACATGTAATTTGATTGTCTTCCTTTTATTGGTACATATAATAGTCACTTACGGTCTRCAGTAACACAATAAAGTTTCCATAAATAAAGCAACTTAGTCTTGCTGAAGGTGCCAGCACAGTTATTGCTTTTTAGTTCTGTCTCCGAGGAAGCATGACAAAATATCAGATCCTGCAGAGATTTTTCCAGAACAAATTTCCCCTGATTCCAGTCTTGCCTTGATCTCTAATTTTTCAGACAAGATCATGTTTTTCTGCTTGAGCTGGATTTTTGAAATCCCCTGAAACATCCGGGTCTGGTTGTGACCTCACCTCCTGAAACAAGTAGGGTGACTGTGAGACTTGCTCCTTCTTCCATTATTAGCAATATAACTGCTGTATAATTTGGCCTTCAGCAGGCAAATATTGCCGTGTTGCTTTGTTAAAGCCCGAGTCCTTTGTCTGAAACGTAATCATCAGCAGTTACCCATGTGCAGAGCATTTTGTCGCAGTTACTTACTGCTCGCAAGCCAGCCCTGCGTAGTAAACAATGAGACCCAGGGCCAGACTCTCACCCGTGGAAGCTGCTATAAGGAGCCTGACAATAAAGCTACACAAATTTACAACAGCTGGATTCTTGGCTCCTTCCGCAGCTTCTGATTATTTTAAACTGTTCTCTCCTTCCATAATTTTATTTGCATAAAAACACAACACAATAATTTGACGACTACTCACCCTCACACTGTGCATAGAAGCAAAACTGCTTGCTGCTGAACCAAGCAATCAATTCTACTTTTTTGCTGAAATCGCACAGCTTTCACTTGCTTTCATATGCTGCGACTTACAAAAGTGACTTACAGTGCAGCTGGGTTAGGAGGTAAAATGAGTAATTCGCAGTTGTTAAGAGAAAAGGATTATTCTGCTATTAACTTGTGGAACAAAGCTTCCCAATAAATGTCGTATTATGCTATGCGCTGAGTGCTTTTGTCCAGTTCATAGCACAAATCATACTGTTCCTGAGTGCTCATCCACAGCAGTATTCTTTAATGCTTAACTCAGTGACCTCACAAAAATAATTGGTGTGAAGCAAATTTACTTAGCCTGCCGCCTTTATTTGCAGACTGAATGGCTCAGAGAATTGTGCATATTGTTTATGGAAATGAAGAGGGAGAAAAGAAAACAGAGTGTTGCTCGGCAGATAAAGATGGTCCCATGCCCGGATGAAACACAGGGGCTTAGCATGGTGTCCCTGCCTGCATTATAGACACCTCAGGAAAGATGCTGATAGACTAATACAACTGCAAATCAGTTCAGAGACTGTGAAAATCCACACCAGCTGCTGCGATTTAAAACGGTTAACATTTTTGATGTTATCCTTAAGTTAAAATTTCAGGTTTAACTGTGAGCTTTGATTAATAATTATCCCCCAGATGTAAACAGTAATAATTTACAAGCAGATTTCTGTTGACTTCTCAGTAAAAGAAGAGGCCTTGATTCTCATTTACAGCTGTATAAATCGGAAAAAAAAAAAAAAAAAAAAAAAGCCCTGGCGTGACCCTCTTTGCAACTTTTTGCATTTTCAGCACAGCCTGTGTTCCAAACACAGGCCCTTCTTTCAAACTTTATCTTTTTTCCATGTCGTTAGTGCTGCTGCAGTTAGCAGCACCGTGTCTGGCGATACCCCGTTCCTACGGGATTCCTCGGAGGAAGACAGAGAAAGGGGGTGGCAGGGGTGTTGGGGAGCAGATCAAAACACTGCCCATTTGTGTGTGTGCGTATATTTATATGTATATATATGTAAATCTGCCCTACAGGGAGAAAAAGCAATCGCGCAGTTTAAAACGCGGCGATAGACAGAACAGAACAGTTGTGCTTGATGTGCATGTGATATAACCATAATACAAAAGCAGCTTACCAAACAGCTTGCGGAGATTAGCTAACAAGAACTAAGCCATTCTTTTCAGGAGGTGTTATTAGCATATTTTTCATCAATACTATACTTAACAGCTACTACATAGCAGGAAGTGGTATTTAACCTCTTGTTACAATGTAACGAGATTACTTTGTATGGTTATGTTACATTCCATTCATAAGGGCCCTCCTGTGTCCAGTTAATTAGATTCACTGTTTGGCTGCCTTAACCTAAGGAAAATGTAACAAAATGTACGTGGAGTATTGAAACGTTTCAGCGGGGTTTTGCTTTGTTTTGTTTTGTTTTTGTTGTTGTTTTGGCTTCCTTCAAGCGTAAAACTTGGTTTTGATAGATTAATGGTATTCAATAGTTTATTTTGCTAGGTTTTGAGGAATATGGGCTTTTAACCACATAAATCCCCGCTGAGTTTAAAGTTGTTCTCAAAGTGAAATTCATCTGAAATAGATGAACATCACCTGATTTTTGAGTCAAAACCATGTGAAACTGGTTTTGCTTGATTTTGCTGCAAAGCTCTGAGTGAGATTGGATTCTTGCTACAAGACTGTTGCTTTTCAGTGAATCCAGGCTCAGTCTGGAAAAGTCCAGGAACTTTCAGAAGAAAATGATCTGAATTTAGAGTCTGGAATAAAATTATAAGGAGGTGAGTCTTGTGGGATGTGGTGTTTCCATTTTGAGCAACTTACGTGCTCCTAGTAACTTTTCCATGGAAAACATTTCTAAAGATATCCTGGGTAGCAAGACCAGTGTCATGACTTTTATTTGTTATTTGAAAGAGCCAACATTAATTAACAAAAATGAATAATAATAATAAAAAAAACTTGCAACAGCTGCATATTTTTGGCAGAGAGTTACAGCAAGCAGGAAAAAAAAGAGGAATCAGCATCTCTCTCTTGTAAAAGCTGTTCTGTGATTCTACAAAACCTTTGAAAAATAATTAAACGAGCCTTCTTTTTCATCTCTGTGAAGACACGATTTTACCTTTGTGTGTGTGGGGGGTGGAACCCGATGAACCAGCGGCCCGGCTGAACAGCGCTGCTCTTCAGCGGCTCGGCCGCGCAGGGAGCGCAGCTCGCCTCGCCTCGCCGCAGCGCTACGGGCAGCGCCGCAAAGGGCACGTCCGAGCTCTCTTTCCTCGCCTTCCACTCACCTCCGCAAAACCCTTCAGCACAACCGTCCTCTGTATGACTTGAGCCGTGTAAGAAGTTACAAGTGAGCACTGAAAGTGTGTTTTCAAGCCCCAGACTGTAGTTAAAAAGCAAATTGGGAAAAATCTGTAGCTGAGATTTTTTTTTTTCCCCCTGTTTGTCCACATGAAAGCCGAATTTAAGCTATGTTGGATTGCCTTTTAAAAATGCATTCTGAACATGCTAATATGACTTAGTGTATCCTACAGGGTGCCTGTTCTGGTTAGTGGGTTGACAGGAGCTAAAACCCTAAGGACAGCCATAGAGCATGGGAGGATTTACATTTTAGAAGGGTGTTAATGGGGATRCAGCAAAATTGTACACTCCAAATGGAAGGAGATGGCTGCTAAGCTGGCTGGCTGCCTCTGRAGCCTTTCCTTGCTTTTTCAGGCTTGGCCTGGTGGCTGGGCAAGGCTGGGACATCACCAGCACCGTGCAGCAAAGCCCGCAGGGATTTCTCCCTCGGGAGCAGCACAGCAAACTTCAGCTTTGCCACTCATTTTCTTTCAGATAAGAAATTCTTAAAAACATTTTCTGCRTGTTTCCAGACTGCAAAGTTAATTCAAAGGGTCACCGTCAAGGTTAGCAAGCTCAGAATTTGATTTGACTGTATATGCTTCCTAATAACTGTTTGAAAAGTCCGTGTAGTTCTTTACATGTACGCTCCCCTCCACCCCCCAGGACAAAGAAGACAAAGATTTTTCTCTAGGGAAAATATATCAAAGCTGTAGGTTTGTCTTCATGAGTGATCCTGTTATATCTGCCTGGCATTCATACATGAGAGAGAAAGCATATTAGAATGAAAACGCACTTCCTCTTCAAGCTTCCCAAAGCAATGAGTTTATTTAATTATATATATATATATATATATATATATAAAATACTGTAGAGCTCTTTAGGCAAAACTCCTTTGAAAAGTTGTTTTTTTTTTTTTTTAAACATGTATTTGTCAGTGGATTATGGGGCACTTATTGACTCTTTCAGCAGTCCCACATTTCCCATGGTCACACTTAAATAGTATCTCTTCACATCTGCTTCAGCCTCTCCAGATATAACTGACAAATCCTCCTGACATCTAGACTTTTCCACTGTAATTAGCATGTGCTGGACTTATCAATTATTCAGTCAATAACTTGTAATCTGTGTATCCTCCTGTATCTATTTGCAGAATCTTCCTTCCCCTCCCCCCCCCTTTACTGTGACCTTGCTCAGTGAAATGAAAGAAAGCAAAGCTTTGGGGTTTTTAGCAGGCCTTGCACTCAGACATGTGCATGCACAAGTGCCACTTTTAGCCCAGAAAACATATGCGATCTACATATTTTACTAAGAGTAAGACTGTGCTAGCCTTAAATTTTATATTAATTTATTGTAGAAATGGCCTTCGTGAAATCACAGATGGGCTTACTAAGGCCCCGTCCAGCGTGGGCAGTGGAGGTGCTAAAGAGAAGGTGATCTGCTCTTGAACTGTAAAAAGGCAGAGAACCAGCTACAAATAAAATTATCCCCTAGGTAGATGTTTCTACTCTTCTGGCATCACTTCAGAAATAAAAGTCWTGGAAAGTTATCAAAATACATTCAGATAATTCAGTTAAATAGATGCATCTGTCATCTTTGAAATTTTCAAAAGGCAGCAAAAGCTATGTTTTTTCATAACATTTTCTTATAGCTTTTCAGCCATTTGTAATATTTAGGTCTTTTTAGAAAGAAAATAAGGACATATATCACCCGTCCATGTCTTAAGGGCAGCTAAGCCTCTTACTTGTCCAGAATCTTAAGTTGTAGAGACAAACTGCATAAATATGAACCTTGAAATTTGCTCCTCATTTCAACAGGACTGTGCCTATTTTTTGCAAATGCTCCCAGGAAAGCTAAGAAAGCTATTCACTGTTGTAGATACGCCTGAAGAAGACTTTACAACATTGGGGTCTCCGTCAACAGATAAATGCATAACTGCTTATCCACTGAGGCCTTTGGAGTCCTTAACTTCTGAAAATCAAACTTAGACAGTCTCTCTGCCAGGGCATTAGAACTGGTAGCTTTATCACAGGGATGACAGATCAGAGATTTATTTGAAGATGCTGTGGAGTATGGGTATCATTAACAGACTGAATGCCCTGCAGTACTTGAGATAAACAACACAACTCTCCAAAAATATCTTCCCAAGTTGCGTTATATTTCCATGTCTTCATACACAAGCTGTTTCTCTTAAAAGTATGCTTGCATTGCTCCTGCCGGTCAGGTTGGCGAGCATCTTCTACAGCCTGTTTATCAGGCTCAGACCCATGGGATTTTATTTTACATTGAAATAAACTATTTTACCTCTCCAGGGACAAAACAGTACTCCAGAACTGTCTAGAAACGCTATGAATAAAAGCTGTGAAACACTGCAAGCTTAGCTGAAAAGTTTACTTTCAGTTAAAACGTCACTTTTCTATTTTTAATGATAATTTAAGCAGATTTTATTATAGATTTTTTTTCCTTTCTTTTCACTACATTATTTTTGCTCCCGCCCTTCTACCACCACAATAGGGACTAAGAGAAAGCATGTTAAAAAAAAAAAGAATGTGTACTTTTCAAATAACTCCTGAAAAGAAGCTTCAGATTTAATTTCCTGATTTTTGCTTTTGAGGTATCACATATTCACGGTTTTAATTTGAATTACAGCCAGGTCCTGCAGAAATCTTTCGGGGGGGGGGGGGGGACTGAAGAAAGCTGGAAGCCTCAGGTGAGTTTTCTGCGCGTTTAGGTTTTCTCGCAGCTGGCGCTCCGGATGATCCCGGGGGCTTCAACGGGAGCAAAATCGGTTTGAGACGCGGTGGCGGCCGCGTTTCGCTCGGGCAAGGCGCGCCGCGCTGCTGCTGCTGCTGCTGCTCCCCCCGCGCTTGTGCGCGAGTGCGGAGCGGCGCGGGGCCGCCGGGAGCTGTCCAGCAGCAGCAGCAGCAGCAGCAGCAGCAGCAGCAGCGCCCGCGGCCGCGCCGGCGTCCCGCAGGTGCCCACGGCGCCCAGCTGCTTCACGCCAGCTAAGAAGCGGGGCTTGTTTGTTGTTCATCTCCAGCAGACTTTACCGAACTGCATCAGCCTCCCCAAATCTACCTATGCAAGGGAAATATTCGGCTGACAAGTGGGTGTTTTCGCACCTTGATTTAGTCCTGAAAAGCAAGAGTTCACCTGCACAGGCCACCACGGGAAAGATGGTTGTTGCCCTTTCTGTAAAATGCTGCATAATTGTATCATCGGTTTATATAAGGCTTCATTCTATCACATATATATAATGAGTACCTGAAGAAGTTATCTTTAATCTTTTTCTGTAGAGCTTTCTCCATTACCTTTTTTTATCCCCCAGAAACCATCCTAGGTTTTAGGAACCTTTTACCTCCTGCTGGTAAGTAGTAAAGCATAAGACCAAAGAGCAACACAACCACCCCAATTTTCATGTTAAAAAAAAAAAAAAAAAAAAGCAGGGGACAATCCTATATCATGGATCAATTATTTGGCCATAATTCAGCAAAGTATCGAGTCACATGACAAAATTTAAACACGTATGTTCTCCTGGGATTACTTACATGCTTAAAGTTGGGCACACACTTAAGCAGTTTGTTGAATCAGGGCCTAAAATGTTATGATATTTCTCAGTATAAATTATACTTTTAAAGCTCATTCTAGAGCACCATGGTAAAATAAATCTTAGCTACTTAGTACTAATGAAAAACAATATTATTGGTATTTTTCCTATAGCAATTCACTTAAAGAGAAATGTTGTACAATTACAGAGAATGGCTAACTGTGCTTCTTGATCAACCTGGTAATTAATAGGAATAGAAGAAAAAGCCCTGTATTTCTGAGTGCTGATCAGGCAGCAAAGGCACTCCAAACATCTGAAGAAAAAACAGTTTGTTAATTGCTGTCTAGACAGTTTATTGCTGCAATAAGATCAAAACACAGAATACTGAGGTTTGTGGTATGAATCATGCAGACTAAACAATTGTTTTATTGCATTTACAGAGCACTTGATTTATAACACAGTCAGTTTGGTAATAAAATTCCTCCATTGTATATCCTGAATAATTTCACCCCTTTTTGCATCTTCCTGTTTTATTTCTATATCAAGATGTTTTAAAATGTGCCCACAGGGGTAGTGGGGGGTCTGTCATATATAAATAAAGTTACTTATCTCGGATCTCCGTTATACCTTCTGTAAGTGTACAACATCAGCTGAGCCTTCGTCAGCTGATGGGAGTGTGGATACACTGAAGAGCAGATTTGTTGGGCTTCAGTCTGCAGCGACTATGCTAGAGGAAAAGTTAGACCGTGTCCCATCACAATAGGTTTCATTCCACTGCACACTGAAGCAAAAGGGATCAGCCAGGCAAGTGACATTTTTTTAATTTATTATTCTGCATTTTTTTCCCCTGAAAATGAATCAGCTGTCATCTTCTATGTGTATATCCAAAAGCCTGAGGTTTAAGAGGAGTTTTCTGGGAACCCAGAAACTTTGGGGATGCTGGAAAATCTTCTTGCCTTTACCTCATTCTCAATGAGGGTAAATGAACAGTTTCCCAAGTCTGAGTCTGCCCAAAGTGCCAACTTCCTCTGTGACCGGAAACATATTGCTGCCTGTGGCTATTATGTAAGACAATTTTGTGTTTCTGTCATGTCTTAGTTTCAACCAGTTGCGATTATTACAATATCTACAGAGAGCAAAGAAATAGTAGATCAGAATGTAGCTCTGGAGCAAAATCAAACTGAAACCAAAAGCTTGAGAACCCAAATTTCACAAATGAGAGACTGAAATCCGTCCCATTGAGTTTGGTGGAAATGCTGCTATTGATTTCATTGCGTTAAGGTTATACCCACAAATATAGCGAACTATTTCATGCTACATCTGACAGTCCTGGGGTAAAGCAGGATCAGATTCCTCATTTTATAAAAGCCTGTTTACATAAGATTTTGAACTAAAAGCCATTTGGGTAAGTTTAGATAAGTATCTTTTGCACTTTGACTCAATGTTGGGGTGGGAAAAAAATCCTCTAAATAGTAATCCCCTGATTAAGCAGATCTGTGCTGTCTCATTGCAATATCTTAACTTGAAGATGCTCACTGTAGTTGTATTTCAATTTAGGCTCTTCAAAAGAGCAGGCCTACCAAGCCTGACTGGTAAAACTTCTCTGAGGTGAAGATATCCTGCATACATCTGCACTTGGCTTGACTCCCACTAGTTCCTGATGGTCAAATTAAATTATTCTCAAAATTGCACTAGGCCTATATCAAGACTCTTCCATCCACAGAGGCGCTGTATGGACACCTCATTATCTGCTGGTACAAACTGCTCTCCAGAAAAATGACAGCAAATTCTCTAGTACAAATTTTGACTCTTGCTGTCCCAAGGATCACAGTGAGTAGAAACCAGTCCTGGTTCTTTAAAATCTCCAGGTATTGAGTTGCCTTTCTGCCTTGTAGTTCCTCTTGCAGCTTTGTAGGGAGGCTGGTGTGGCTCCATTTCAAGCCATATCTGGATCTCAAGCTGTCGCCTGACCTAGGAAAGCCTTCCTGAATTTCCTTGGCACGTGAAGAGCAGAGTTTGCAGGGAGCAGATGGTCCCCAAGATGCGCACAGGCCAGAGCACAGTGCAGAGGAGGAGCAGTGAAGGAAGCGACCAACCTGGGAAAACTTAAGGCTCTAAATATCAACCTGGACAGTGTCTGTTTTGCAGTTGATCTTATGGGAAGGCAGGGCATCAGCTGTTGCACTTTCAAAAAAGACCCATGGGTTCTTGGACACCCGGACAAACTCAGAGAAGAACCCAATGACGAAGGGAAAGATTTTCAGGTAGCCCCAAAATACCACCCCCACTGTCCCCAATTCTTTCTTCTCTAAATGATGGAGAAATAAATGCAAGCATAGAACAAAGAAATTGCCTTTATAAATAGCTGGTTTATTTCAAAAATAAGTAGTGATCGACTTAGACAAAAGCAAACACTAGAAGCCACCATGACAGGGCAGGGCAAGGCAGGCCCAGGGGCCTTCTAGCAGCATAAATCAATGCCTTGCAGAGAGATGCTGTAAAGAATACCTGAGATGTGAACAGAATTCAGTAATCTTGCAAGCAATCCAGTAATTGATCACTTAGACTTAGAGATTTTCCTGAATAAAATAGTAAAGTAAATCTATAACATTAATGTCAATAATGCAAAACTACAGTTTTCCAGTTTTGAGAGTCTAGATAAATTATTTGGTTGCTTTCTTTGGGTTAGAAAGTGAGTCTGTTCCTGTCTAAGAGGATTTGGCATTAAATTAGCTTGCAGAAAAGCTCTTTTCAGAGTTCAGCTTCTGTGCAGGTGCTTTTTAAAACTGGGTAAATACTTCTAGAAAGGGTGCCTTGCTTCCTTGTTGTAGGAGACTGGTCCGTGCCACTCAAGTGATGTTGCTGCCAGAGCTTTCGGAAACCATTTCAGCCAGTTTTCTCCTCTGGATCTCTAATGCTTCATGTGTAACAATATGTCAATCACCAGCACCTTATGCAAAATTTGCAGCACAGTTCCTGCATGTCTAGCCCAAAATGCTCAGAGTCCATCCCTTACCTCAGAGGACCTGCTGAACCTGCCCTACCAGGGCTGGCCAGAAGGCACTGACAGGTTTCAGGCAGTGTATTTTTATGACGAACTTCAAGAGACAATGATAGAAATTTGTTTTTTCCCACTTTTCAGCTGAGCTTTGGCTTATTGTTCCCCGATATCCTTGAGTGTGTTATTCTAGAAAACGACTTCCCTCACACCTGCTGGGAGTGTGAATCCAGCCAGGAGGGGATGGAGCAGATGCACCGGATGCCTTCTCTGGTCCAAGACGCTCCTCAGTACAAAAGAGCAGAGGAATTTATGGTGGGGGAAGGCAGAGTGAGAGAAGGATGATGTCTAGGGAAAGGCACCAAAATGTTGTAGATACTGCAAGCAGCAAATGTAGGTGCCGAAAGGTGTTATGGACCAAAGACCTGGGGAGCCATAGCTCAATAACCTGTTGTCCTACATTGACGACTCCGGCCCTCCCTCCTCCAGCAAAGAAGTTTCTCTCCCATCAGTCCAACGTCAGCTGCTGCAAGTGCACAYACTCTGGGGCAGCCAGCCCTTCATACTTTCTTTTACATGGCTTTAAATGCTGTTAGAAGTATTTCTGTTGTTTATTGCTGCTCAATAAAGTTTTATCTTGTGAAAGTCATGATTTATTTACTCCATCTTGCCGAACAGACATGTGTGCTCTCCCACATCAGCACTCCTTTACCAGATTCATAAAACGTGTTAACAATTCATTTAAAATTCATATACAAGCCATGTACAGTTCCTTCACAAAGCTGTGCTGGGTAATATAAAGCAGCACGTGCCCTGACATATGGCGCACTGTCAACGCATGCTCTTAAGGTCTCCCTCCGCTGCAAGTACCTCAGCGTGCTTTTGCAATTGCTCTTCTGTCTAGCCAGGTTATAAGAATAGTTAATTTAGAGAGATGCTGGCCAAGAGTTTATCTCCAGCCTTTCAGTTTGCCAACCGCTTGTTTAGCAGGAGGTTTTCACATGCCCAGACACAAGACAGCTTTTTTTTCTGGCCAGTGTGTGACTTATGCAAGCTGAAAGGTAAAGTGAGAATCAAAATAGGGATTTTGATCCCTCGTGTGCCCTTCTGGGAAAATCATCTTTGCCTGTAGCTCTTCCAACAGTCTTCAGTCTGAGAGGTGCAATCCTCATACAGCTTCACTGACCTTTTACTAATGGCTGTGAAATATCTCTGATTATTGCCTGTGCCTGTACATTCAGTTTTACTGCAGCATACCTGCTCACAGCACTGATATTCTCATTTTCCAGTAGAAAAGACTCCTGGCTCTGAACCTGGCCCGGAAATGTTGCATCTCCAGGCTCCTCATAGCAAGATGCCCTGCTTTCACTCTGAGCCAGAAAAAGAGAAGATTGTGGGAATCTGACCTCAGACTTCGTTGTCCTCCAGTCTCTTGCAATGTGTGTGCAATCCCCCGTACAACAGCGAGATGCAAGGGATCAGGGATGTCTATGTGTGCTTTTTCCTTCTTTCCCTGTTTTAACATTGCCATGCACTGGTAAAGGCAGCTCAGGGTTTGTACCTTCAAGAGGGGGAAATATTGGCAGTTTTATGCTGGTAACGTCTGTGGGTGCAGACAGGGCCCAAGTGAGAGCTTCAGGCCCTGAGTGGCCTTCAAAGAGCACCCAGCTGGGCGCCTCTGCTCTCTGTGGAGCCGGGAAGAGCCCTTGCTGCATTCCTCACAATGTTGCTACACACATTTGTGCAATATTTGGCTTATTTGTGCAACATAATTAATGAAACATGTCTCATTGGCACCAGCATCCCTAGGGACCCTAGAGCAAATGGGAGCCTTTGAAGCCTTAAAGGGTCTTAAAAGCAGAAAATATTTACCGCAACTTTATTAAACCAGGCTTTACTGGTAATAAATTAGCAGCCTGTAGACATGCCCTTTTCTTGGGGATCTGACATTAATCTTTTAGAAAATACAGTAACAACTTACAATTTTCATAGCACCTTTCGTTCTCTGGATTCTCAAGCTGCCGAAATGCTTTGCTACCAAAATGTATCCCTTGCTGAGGCAAGGACTCTGCAGAGACCAGCACAGAGCCAGAGGGACTTCTGTTCATATGCAGTCCTCAGAAAGTCCACAAAAGACATCAAGCTTTCAAGCTTTCTACATTGCCTAGAGGAGCACGTGAGCAAAACCCCACACATAACTCCGTGGTGTTGCTCCTTTTCCCGTAGCCATTGATCCATGACGTTGGAAGCATTTTAAAGACTGAACCAGAGTCTCAGTAGCTGAGCTGCGGGGTGGCTGATACGTCCATTGCCTTCCTGCATCTGCATTTTAGGTTATGTGATCTTACCAGGCTGTTTCAAAACCACAAAACCCTGGGGGGTGTTTACAGATTTGCACATCTCTTACACTGTTCCATTGTATGGTAAATTATATTGGAGCCTCTCCTGAGCTCATTGACAAAAGCCCATTGTTCCCGTGTGTTACACATCCTGCATGCTCTGCCCTGGAATTATACTTGTATCGTGAAAGCGTTGGGAAGTTTGTGTGAGAACTGCTTTCTAGTATTTCTGTTTGGCTTTTTAATGACATTTGTGCAGGTGCAGGGCTTAAAAAAAAGAATCTTTTTGGAACCTACGGAGTTGTTCTAAAATTTAGGTAGATCAGTTGTCATTCCTGGCACAGCTTGGTTGAGCAGTGACTGCAGAATTGTTGCTAGATCACTTATTACTCATTTTTATTTATTAAGGGCGTGATTGAGTATCTTTCCATCAAATAGGGGAGTTGGGTGGGGAAGGGCTTGTTTGGTTTGCTGGTAGGTAAATCATTTCAAAAGAATCAGTCCTGGGCACTCGGGCAATTGCACTTGGGTATATTTTCAGATATTAATAAGCTCATCATTCCAGTGTAAATGCTGTTTTAAGTTAAGAAATGTTTAAGTTGTTTTGCAGGATTGAGCCTTATGTACCAGCAAATAGGTTCCTTAGACGTGATCTGCTAACTGCTCAAAAGGTCCAGAATCGATGACCTGAACCATGGCATCTGTGACCACAGTTTCACGACGGAAAGGCTTTGTACTGGCTTAAAGTGTTCTTGCCCCATTACACCCTTCCCAGTCCCAGCCCTGAGCTGGCCCTCCACCTTTCTCTTATTTTTAAGCTGGATCAGTTCCCTGAGCTGGATCAGTGAGTGGTTTCCCAGGTAGATGGACCAGCACAGAAAAGACAGTGGTGCAGGGAAGGGAAAAAGCGGAGGAAGGACCGCATTGTTGGAAACCACTCTTGCCCCCAAAGTCTCTGTAACATGAAACCGCAGATAAGGTTAGTCATAGCCTGCGACGTGCAGCTGACGAATGACCCCATGGGAGAATAGCTTCCCGGCACGATTGTGCAAGGGGCTGATACTGTGTCTTCCTAAATCCTGCAGGGCTGCAGCTTATTTGTACAACAAACAAGAGCTGATTGGAGTCTGCCACGCAGAATTGTGCCTCTCTAACGTCGTTCGGCTGCATATGTATTTCATTGCAAAGAAAATATAGCTGTGACTTGCGCTACGTTCTTTCACCAGGGGCCATTACATTAGTGCTACATGTTCATTTGACTTCCGTGTGTTAATAGAAATGTGTTGGGCAGAATCCTGAAAGAATGCAAATCAGAAGTGACTCATCTAAAATATTCAGATGGGGATGGGATCAGGGTCAAGCCACTTGTCCTAGTTTCTGTCACACAAACACACTAACCCTTTATAAATCATTAATTTCCAGACTGTTTATTATCCAGGGGAAGTAACAAAACAGTAGTATCACGTAACACATCCTAAGAATGCCTTGTTCATTTTAAGAGCAAATAAAACTAAATAGCACCAAGTTGTTAGTGATGCAGCCTACGAGACCAAGCAGAAGCACAAAAAGAGGAACTTAATCAGGCTGGGGCCACAAAATAAACAGGGCAATGGGTTAAAAAAAAAAAAAAGTTGGATGAGAGTGAAGGTCCCGCTCTTCGCATAGATATTCTTTGTTTGCTATCGCATGGAAATTGTCTCGGCTCGTTGCGTGGTGGTGCTTTCGGAGGATGCCCCGGCGCTGTTATTGGATTGCAAATGGTTTCCCCAGCTGCCGTGCCCCTCGCTCGCCGTTCTCACAGCATAATCTAACACCTACCCACGGGCAGGGAAGAGAGCAGMGGCGCCGTTTCAAAAAATAATAGTCACAATTAATTGCTGCCATCGAGAAAACAAACTTCTGGCTGCTTTGTAAACAGAATCCTCTTCTAACGTGTTTGTCATATGTYGCCCGGGAGCATGCCGTGATGAGGCAATGACATTACATCAGATGTGAAGATGAGGCAGAGAAAGAATAAGAACGCTGTTTAGCTTTGCTCCAGCTTCCGTGAAGTTCACGGCTCCCCTCCCAGCGGTGTCGCTGGCGGCGGAGGCCGGGGCAGGTACCGTCACGGCGCCTCCCTTCCAGGCAGGGCATCCCAGCTTTTGCTAGGAAATGCAGGCTCTGCTGGGGCACAAAGAGCAAAATCACGCAATTCGTTTGAAAATGTAATGACGGAGTTGCAAGAAGATGAGGTTTAGGTAAAATAGGATGAAATTCTCCTTTATTTTGTAATATTTGAATGGATAGTGCTGACAGCTGGGAAATTTACAGTTATTTGTTCCCCATGGTTTTGCTAATACAGCGATGCCAGAAGCAGTGCTGTTTCCATGCTGTCGGACCTCACGAGCACAGCCCATATTGGCTTTTTGTCAGTTTGGCTTAAACCAATTCCTAGTCTGCAGTAGTAAAAGTCCTTTTTTCTAGCCAATATTACTGGGTCCATACTGAGCAGGCTTTTTTGCTAATATTATTTGTCAATAAAGTATTGTACTTCTAACAGTGGTGTTAGCAAAACTGTAATCCAGGCCTGACAGATGATTTGGGTCCATATGTTATTTATTTTAATCTCCTTAGGTTCCAAAATGCTATGTATTTACGGTTGCTCTTTAAAGTTATTGTTAGTCACAAAATATTAGAAACAGTTTCATCCATAAAAATGCATAATTAATTTAATCTTTACCATATTTTTTTTTCCATYGCACAGGAAACATTCTAGTCTGATGAATACCGTGGACATATAATTAGTACTTTATACAGTAAACTAGATTATAACTTACACTGTCCGCTGTGGCTCCAAAACCCTTGCAGTTTTTAATTCAATTGCTGCACTTTATCTGGATGAAAGCATTCGAATTCAATTATTATTATTCAGTGTGCATTTGTGCCTTTATATAGGTTAGATGTGGTAGTAGTTTTAAAACAGAAGTTTAGTGGAAGTCTCAAATTAGGTATTTGGATCTATATTTAGGCATTTACCAGATTTTAAATGCTGAACATCTAATTTTTCCCGCTGAGGTTTGCCTAAGTCAGGGCTAAATAGGAATCGAGACTGGAAGATAAAAGGAAGTTAGTTTGGAGGTATTTCTGAATTTCAGTGAGAATTAGGCACCTGACCTGCTTTGACTCCTTTGAAAGTCCCGTTACATGCCTATCTATACCTTTTAAAGGCCTAAATACCTTTAAAAATAGGGCAGGACACTTTGGATACATGTTTAACAGTAAAGCCATACATAATTTCCTCACTCTCTTTAATTTGATCTTTCCCCTGGCTCAGAAACTTTATATATTTCTGGCACTGAGGCTTCTCTTGAGGTAAGTCTGCCCCTTTTTAATTTTAGCCGAAGAGCTGTTCGATGTGGTAATATGTTTTAAGACATTTTAAAAAAATGGGCTCCTCGAATTAGCCATGTGCTTCTATGCTTCGGCACGGCCCAGATTTCCGGGGAGGGCTCTGCGGCGGCTCGGCGTCGCGCTCCCGCCGGTCGCGGCTCTGCGCAGCGCACGGCCGCGGCCGCCGCTTCGGGAGGAAGCAGGCGCAGCCCATTTATTCTCCTATTACAGGCCGGCGCTGTGTTTATACCATTTTGTTTAGCTTACTCCTAATGCACATCCCAAGACGTACCTCTAATACACATCCTAAGACATGTTTATGAAAATTCTTTATAAGCAAAATATTTTACTTCCGTCGCGTCGGCTCAGATACAGAACAGCCTCGTCGCTACGGGCCAGTTCGACTGCACTCTTGCTCTCGCCCTGTGCATCTTTTATTTAAAAATTCAGCCTTCAGCCCACCCACATTYCCGCAGTGAGACCCAATAATTGTAACATATGGATTCGCAGCCGATCGCGTTTTGTTCTTGCTAACGGCCTTGCAGGCAGTGATTATTCTTTGCAAGATTAAATACTACGGAGGGCTGCAGAAGGTGAGTTGCTAGCTGGAGTGGCAGCAACTGGATTTTGGATTTGTTTTTGGTTTTAATTCCCTAAATGCTCATTTAGAGGAGATACWGAATCCCTTTATGAAGCACACATTCCCTAGGCGTGATCCTTCACTGTCCACTAATTTTGAAATCTGTTATATCAAATGGGCTCAAATCAATGGCATCATTGAACTGGCTAAGCATAAAAACCATGCCTTGATCTTAAAAAGATTTTGAACACTTACAGAGCCCATTGACTGAGTTTCTGGGTGCTCAGCACTTCTGAAAATCAGGCAAGAAGCTTTTAAAGATTAAACAATAGCCCAACTCCAGCAGGAAGTAAGATCATTTAAAATTTGAAGAGASAGGCATAAAAAGGGGACATGACATTCAAGAGATATTTTATTATATTAGACAGCAAATTCATAGGAAATGCTTTTTCTGYAAAGTGATTTATTAGGCTGTGGGACTCGTGGGCCACCAAGAACAAGGATTTAAAAAGTTGCACGCACAGACTGGATGATGGAGCTATCTTTGTTGAACTGCTATTGCTAATAGCGTTTTTGCAAGGGTGGTTTAATCTCAGGCTTCAGGGTTTGATCTACACTCTGATATTCAGATCAAGATGAAACCTAATGTGGTGGCTGATTGTCTTGCTTCAGCTTAATGCAAAGTCTTTCACACCGTTTTTCCTGAGCATTTGCTGAYGTCCAGTGTCAAAAATAATTATTCAATTAGAAAGATAACCCCCCCTTCCGCAAGGTCTAGTCACACATAGTCATCTCTGTGGTCCTAAAATCAGGTGCTGGTRGTCAGGCACTGCGAGAAGCGTGCAAACACTCTGCAGAGGGATTCGGTCTCTAGAAGACAGAGGTGATGAACTCTGAATGCAGCAGCACCCAGCTCCTTAGATAGAAAGGATTTTTCCCTGCACCCTGGGGTCTGTCCCCACTGTCCTACTGCACCCGGGCACCACCACAGACGCCCTRATCTCGGATTCATCAGAATTGAGGTGGGAGCAGCTCGCCATGCCGCCGAACCCAGCCTCCTCTCACGTTATTTATGTTTACTCCACTCTGAAAAAGAAAAAAAGTACAAATATTTTACATGCTTTTTAAACTCATAAATATAATGAATCAAAGGCAATTTGGCAAATCTGTTTCATGGCTAGAGGCCCACCTTGGATCTGCACACTTAGTTAAGCTCAATCTTGCTGAGGCGTCTTTCTGCCACCAAAGAATCTGTCACTTTGCRCCAATAGATCATGGTGACATGCCATTCTTCGCGAGTGTTAGAATGCATGGGTTTTTTTATTTGGCCATTACTTTGCTTCCTGCCATCTATCTCCCTTGATATTTCTTTTTCCTATTTTTCATATCTCTTAGAAGTTGTATCTCTGCACTCTCTTTACCCGCTGTGATCATCAGACTAAAACCAGATAGAGACCAAGGCTCATATTCCCATCAGGCTGAAATCTGATTTCCTGTGTCTTTTTTATTCACGTATCATTGACAGTATCTGCAAAACTGAATATGCACTGGGTTTGGATGAATAAATTCCACGTAAGAGTGAGATAAACACAGCATTATACACCACAGGTATTCAAAAAAAATCAGATATTAACTTCAATTATTTCCCCAATATCTCCAAAATTACCTTAAAGTCTTCTGAGATTTATATATATGTATATATGCATATATATGTATATTTATGTGAAATGTTTTATTTACTTTCTGTGGTTTTGTGACTTTAGGGTGAACCCTATGGAGGCCCCACATTTTCAAGCTTTTCTTTGTGACTGAGTGTTTTAAGATTACTTTACAGCTCTGTTGAAGAAAGGCTTCTCAYACAATCATTTGTTTCTCTAGGAACTTCAGCTCTAAATGAAACATCAAATATCGTGGGAGTTAGTAACCTGAACCTGAGCAGAACCGTTCATATCAAGAAACCGCTCAATACGAACATGGGAGTGCTCTGAATAGGAGTCATTCATTTTCCAAAGTGCTGTCAGCTGGCCATACAATAGCAGATTCCCCAAATTAAGGAAGTTTGCCTAAATATCTCCCCAAACTAGCACTAATGATTTTTTTTTTCTCTTTTCTTATGGATGCATGGATGGAATTTCCATCACACTTAGCAGATAAAACATAATTACAAGCAAGGTTGGATAAATAAAATCAATGTTTCTTAAATAAAGGCTGAAAGTAGGGGGCAATGTGGAAGAAGAGCAGGTGGGCCATCAGAGGCATGGGGCAGAGCCCCAGCTGTCACACGTTACACAGGCTCTGCTGGAGCCCATTTATACCCACCACCACGCCAAAGGCGTTTCCTGCCTCGGAGACAAGTGAAAGGCTTGAGAGAGACAYGGGGGAGAAGGTGTTATTCTACGGCTCCTGCGTAGTCTCACAAYGAAAGAGCTGGAAATCTCCTTCCTTAGGATCTGTAAAGACTAAACAGGTGAATTTACTYGTGACTTTGTGCTCCTCTCTTGCATTAGCAATGTGCTCTGGCTAGATAGAGTGGGGTATTTAAGAAATAAGTTTTAGCCATGTGATAGAACTCAATGACTGGAGGTGAACCCACCCTGGCCCAGGAAGCTGCGTCCTGGTCGCTCATTCGGAGTGTTTCTTCCCGGGGTGGCTGTTTGTTTCTGTGCAGCTGCCCCAGGCAATTGCATCAAAATCGCTTGTGCTGAAGCAACTCCATTTGCACAGGCAGGGACTGAAATAATTTGGAGATTAATGGAGCTAATCAGTGCTGGCTATTCCACTGCGGGCTTCCACCCTGGCTGATCTGAATTAAGACCCCTTTATACACAGCCCCATTCATAGAATTAAAAATACAGAAGAACAAAGCTGGAGCACGAGGGAGAAAGTCTTGTTGCTCAGATTTGCACCATACATCTGAAACCTCCCTGCCTGCTCGAAGGGTTACTGAGCATACGTGCTGCGCTGCAGAGTGGCTGGTAATTACATAATTGCAGACTAATCTCCCCGTTCCTAGAGGTGGAAAAGTTACATCGGTGGCAAAAAGAACTGAGCAGGCTTCTCGGAAGCAGAAAGTGCTCCCAAACACATGAGACCTGATTCTGTCCTTCCTTCTAGAGTTGCATGGTGAAAACAGTAGTGGGAGAAGGGGGTGCAGGTGTTGTGAAGGGTCCCTTTCGGGTGCAGCGTGGGAGTCCCCTGCGGTGACTGCAGCCCTGGCTTTCCCCATGGAGTGGTCCTGGGTGGCGTGGCTGAAGATTTTGTCCTGTGATGAGCACGTTTGAGCCCYGTGTCTCCCCTCCTGGAGCCACCAGCAATTGCTGTCCCTGGCACGAGTGGCAGTCTGGTACAGTGCTCGGCAGCACTGTTCCTGCAGCCAGCAGGCAAGTTTGCTGCTCYGCTGCCACTGGCTGTGCTGGGATGCCATGAGGATTTTTGTGGCTGTGGTCTGAGGAAATGATCCAKCTGAGCTAGTAACTTTTTTTACAGGGCTGTTTTTCAGCCAGTGCAACATGAAAGGAAGGAGAGAGCAGCAGGAGCAGAGCTTGCAGCTATGGTGCTGTTTGGTGCAGATGTTWGAAAGCTGCTGAACTAACCCAGGTGGCTCTGGCTCCAGGAGCCACTCTAATGCCTTGCCGTTGCCCAGGGAGAGGACCCTGCTCTTGYGCCTTTCCTCTTGCCATCCCTGCCCCTTCTGCCCTCTTTCCTGCCTCTTGCACCCCATCAGCTTTACTAGACTTGTCCCTGAGCCAGCAGACYGCTTGCCTCCCCTTCTGCTGGGCTGCTGCAGGGAGCGAGCCCCCACGGCGGGTGCAGAGCACCCCAGGGCGCTGGACCGCAAACGGCACGGCAGARCAGCTCTGCCCCCTCGGCACGGCGGCCGGGCAATATTTTGGCTCATCCTGTGCTGTGCAGTTTCACCTTGAGGGAAAACACCAGTTCTCCCGATCGCGAGCCGCTTGGGCTTTGTYGTCTCCTGTGTTTATATAGTCCTGAGCGTGCTGACTGCCCAAAATAAATAGCAGGGAGGGAAAAAATGATGGCGATAGACTGCTGGCTGACTACTGTAGGCGATGATACCATTTCTTGAGAGCTGCATTAGCATGCAAAATTCGGACTATTCAGCCTTGATTTCACCATTACTCACAGGGAGGTCAGACAACTGCTCTCCTATATAGTGTGTCCGGGAGCCCCAGCACTGGGGATTTGGTGTGCGGGGAATGAGGATGTGCCGCTGCTGTGATGAGCTTTGCTTTCATTGTGTCATATTGCCGAAACACCCTGCAAACTGATGAAGCATGATCCAGTCTTTCAGGCCTCGGGTAATAACTTCAAGCCTTCTTTGGCGTGGCTGTAGGGATGATAAATACACACAAGTTTCTTAAGATTACTTCAGATGGTCTCTGAAGAACCAAGTTTTTCTCATGTTTTACTTTTCTCAAAATAATAATAAAAAAAATTTCTCGGCTATCTTGAAACATATCAGGAGGTCACAGAGACAAATTGCAGCTTGAAAAGGTTTGTAGGAAACAAGTCTGCAAATGTATTTAGTATATGAAAAATGGCTTTCTAAAAAATGTACAAGATGTTCTATTTCACCTAATTCTCTTTATTGATCTCTGTAGCATCATCTGATTTCTCTTTTTCTTTTAATGCATTTCTATTTCTTCCAAGCACACAAAAAAAATGTTTCTTTTACAAAACAGAACAAAGAAGTTTTCCTTCCCAATCAGTAATTTTGTTTTCTTTTGCAATTGTAAAAAGAAACTCCTGAAAAATCAATATATCGTTGCCAAGTCATACACAATCTGGAATGGAGCAAGCTTAGTAAATAAAGGAAATTGCAATTTTTTTCCTATTTGATCAGCCTTTAGTATGCTCAAGGTGACTACCAATCTCTTCTGTGCTTCTGGTTTGTTCTCCTCCAACCCTCACCCCCTGGAAATTTAAAAGTTAATCTCAGAGACGAAAAGAAAAGTTTGAAAAGAATTGTTCTTGGACTCAAAATTCCTGATGTCCTAAATTACAGCAACCCCCACCCCAGAGCGATTGGCTCCTTAAAGTAATCTGACCTCTCTCAATTAACTAGCAGGGAGATAAAGATTGCTCATGCTAAAGTTGTCACATAACACCAGGCTTAGAAATTGGAAAATCTCAAGTAAAAGAAAGATACCTTTTCAGTTCTATCAATAGTTTCAACATATATCAATATTTGGAAATGATTTGCTTTCTTGATGTGCAAAAGTGAGTGAATTTATGCACCTAAGCCTAACAAGAAGGGTTTCTTGTTGAATAACCATTTTAATTAAAATGGGTAAGAGATCATTTACTAAGTGATCTTTTAAAAGAGCTAGAGCCTATGTTGCCTTTCTCAAGGTATAAATGTCACCTGCAAAATATATGCAGAGAGTTTTGGAGCTCAGAAATGAACTGCATACAAATCCAAGGGGGAAAGGGGGAGGAAAAGGATGTTTTACCTACTTGATTTGCACCTGCAATTAAACAGCCACACAGGCTACTCTAATTTACACTGAAATTTAATTGCAAGCATAAATCTTGTGTATATAAGTGACATATAAATAAAAACTCTCCTAGATATCCATGATGCTGTTGCACAAAGAAGCCCAAAAGACCCACATCATCTTTTTTCATTGTTATGGGTCTCATTTGGGGGCATGGAAATGCTTCAATGCATTTGCCATCTTCCCTGAGAATACCTAATTGCGGAGCCCCAAAAAATAAATCGGGATCCAGTTTGTCTGGCAGGCAGGGTTACCTTTAAACCCAGGTGCCACTAACAGGGGCTGATCAGCAAAAAGCGTGGGGAGATGCAGGCGTGTGGSTGGCAGTGTGCTAAGGGCAAGTCCAGCTGGCGACAGCGGCTTGGGCTGCTGCGTTTCTGTGGCGTGAACCAGGAGTGGGAGAGTTGCAGGGGACGGCTCAGGGCATTACGGATTTGCTGAGGCCACTTTTACGAGGGTCCTATGCAAGCGGAGGAGGAGTGGACCAGCACTCTTTAAACAAGTGGCAAGTTTTTCTGATGAAACCCAAAGGAGAAGGCAAAAAAAAGAATATCCTAAAAAGAACAGAAAGCGACCCAAATTTGGTATCTTCCCCTGAGATATGGATAGATTCCTATGTGACAATACCTCTCACATAAAATTTTTTTCCRTGTAAGCTTCAGTATTAGGCAGCTTTGAGGAGTCTGGATAAGGAGATTGAATGAAGTGAAGATGTAGAAACCCAAAAGACCTAAAGCCATTTCATGCCTGGACCAGAACGGAGCACCACAGTCACTTACTGAATAATGCTGGAAACTTTACGGAAACTTATTTTGAAGGCTGAATTTTATTTTTCCTTAATGGATGGTCAGTTAAGAGACTCCTAGATTTGGATTTTTTTTTTCCCACAAAATGTATTCTCTACATTTTTCCTGCTTGAATTATGAGCCTGCTGTTATTCTGATAAGCCTGTTTACGGTGTGACCTACTTAACCAGGTCTCTGGTGGCTCGAGGCTCACAGTAGTGCAAAGACTAAAGGCCACAAACAGGAAAAGATATCATATGAAAAAAAAAAGTTTTCAAGCTTTTGTCCTTTCCATGCTGCAAGGTGTCAAGCACTGAACCAGGGCTGCGACCATTGTTCAGCCAACTGCTCTTTTCAAATGTAAATGTCTACAAAAGCCATGTCAGCAAAAGGAATTCTTTGCTTAAACTGTGGCTCCTAGCTTATATCCTACAATAAAACCTGAGGCCTGTTAGTCTATACTTAGGACTTGTTACTAGGTTTTAAAGCTCCTTTCAGGCACAATTTTAACCTAATCTGGCTGTACCACTAGCATCAGCAAGGTTATGAATCTGCAAAGTTATGTTGTCTTTGACTTGTGAATGTATGTCAAAGAGACTGTTTTATAGTTTCCACCAACACAACTGCTTTTTAAGTAATATATTTCTGCAAAAGGCACTGGAATGATACAGGACCGGCTACATTCACACAGGAAACGGGATCAAGGTTTTCCAAAAGGTCTGTTGATTTTTCAGCTTTCATGCTCTGAAGATATATTTCCTTTGAAGTGTCTCAAATAGGGTAGTATCCAATTATATTTGTAATCCCAATCTAATTCAATCAGGGACTCCAATTATAGCTGATCTGTCCCTTAATCTAGTTRCAGTCTGTAGAGTAGACTGCACCTTAGCTAACATAACTAAATTAAAATTCAAGCTGGTGAAGAACACTTGTAATCAGGAATAACCAAGTTATAGCTGCAACTAGCTGAAAAGCGGGAGAGCCTTGCAGGGAAGCGGGCCTAGCTTCACTTGATTTCCAAACATTGCGTCGGCTCTGCTTGCAGTTAGCTCTCTGACAAGCTGCTCTGCTGAAGGGCACGAATAAGTACTTTTGGACTGAGCCAGGTACAACGATTATTTTAGCCTTATCTGGTTGTTTTCTCCCCCCGGTTTGCTTCATGCTGRCTCCCCAGCAGCGGCGTTGGGAGCGCTATGGCAGCGCCACCTTCGCAGGCAGCGTTCGGCATCCTGCTGGCTTATGCTGCGGCCCCGGCAGTGCTTGGAGCAGCCGGATGGAGACCTCAGTCCTGCAGAAACCCCCCGCTCGCCCGCACCTCCACAAGGCCTCCCCCGGGGAGCGCACGAGGCAGGGCGCCCGCAGGGGCGGCGGGTGAACGTGGGAGCRCGTGGTCGTGGTGGATCATCTACGCTTCCGCAGTAACTGAGCGGGCAGCGTTAAGCGTCGCGCAGGTGTAAGAGCAGGCGGGTCACGTGCGGGAAGGCTTACGGCGGCGATAGCTCTGCTTGCCGGTCGTGCCACATCAGTGCAGCGTCAGACGGGGCCCTAAGAGCAGAGGTGTTGCACCACACCAAGAGAAAGTGTTCACTCTAGTTAGTTAACCAATGTTTAAAAAAGCAAATCAGACAGCGGTTTGATCAGCCAATGTGAAGAGGGTTACAATTAAACAGCTGTGCTTCACGGGGAAAATATTTTAGGGTTTTTTTTATTTATCTTAAAACTGGCAGGGTGAAGTGACTTTGGCTGGCAAAACAGCAAGGATGCCCATCATGTTTAATCAGACTCGGGGGTAGCTATTAAATTTGATTAGTTCTGTCCCAGCTTTGYTGGTTTCCAGTGTATTCATTCACCAGTTCCAGGTTCCTTTTTTCAGTTTTAATGGTTGTACTTAAGCTCTCTTGATGAAGACTGGGAGACAGCTGTGGCTGAACTGACACCAAAAAGGTATTCCCTTCGTTTGAAGAGAAATAGAGTAGCAATAATGTCCTTTGCTAAAAGCAGCGTTCTGGGGAAGAAACATCTTGCAGAAAATGCCAGTTACCGCAGTTCAGCCTGAGCCTTCTGCTCTGACTACAGACATGTTTATAAAAGCATATGAATTCTCTTAATTATCCTAATATAGCTGCATGGCTATACAGCACTCAGACTGGGATTTATAGCGTTATAACCACAATTTAATGTTTCTGGTGATGAGTTTTCTTGTGTAAATAAATTCCCATGTAATTTTTTAGTTGTCCTATTTAAGTAGAGATACTGAGCATTATCAAATATGTGATCTTACTTCCAGTAGGATCACAGTTTACTGCTGTGGTACTTCAACATCTGTATGAAAAGCCAGACTTGTAAAATCCCTATAACTATTCATTTAGATGAGTGGTGTTGGAAATTTCACCAAAATTGGAGATATGCATTTAAATCAAAGAGTGTCTTGAAAGAAAAAGACCTTCTTAAGATTCGTGGCAGACAGAACATATCACCATCTTCAAGACTTGGTCATGAATTGACCTGTAGAAAAGTTGGAACTGGGAGAAAGGAAAATATTCTTAAAAACTTCACTCTCAAATCAAAATCTGTAAGTTACCAGAATAAAATAACACTCACAGTGAATTGTGTAGATGTTCAAGAGAGGTCACACTGTTCTATGATCCTTTGATCTGCTCATTCTTGCCATAAAGAATAGAGTATTAAATTCAATCCACTTAGTTATTTAAGGCATCATTCTACATCTAAGCTAACACCTCACCAAAAAAAGTGCAATTCATGGATTTTGTACTTCTCTGTTTCAGGCTTTCTGTTTTTCAGACAATTGTGTTGACTTCATTCTATTCATCGTTTTAAGTGTTAATGGGTTTTCTCCATTGCCTTCCAACCATAACAGTTGAGGACAGGGGGGTTGGGAGTCTTTATATATATGTGAAAGCTTAGCTATTAAAGACCAGCTGGCACCTCCAAAATCTGCTAATGCTCTGGATCTCCGCTAATAATCGGTTGTCAGTCCTTCCATTAGGTATGGCAGGAATCAAATCCACCCATGTGGAAACTAGCCAAACTTAGAACCAGGTTATAACTGATAAAAGTAATTGGAAAGAACATTGTAGCAAAAGAAACAGAATTAGGTCTACAATGTCAAGAAAAACTTTCTTAGCAATCATATTCATAAAAGCAGAGAATAAGAGCTAATTTTACTAAGTAGAAAAGACCACTACCAAGTGGTATTTTGACATCTAAATATAACTCAATTTTTATCGTAATGCTCCACTGAAATGAACAGGGAAGCTGGTAATTCTCTCCGAGCTGTGGTTTCAGGATTTCTGTGCACAGGCTGGGGCCCAGCTAGCTGATTTTCTTTGCAACTCTCAGGAACACAGACTTGGGAAGAGACTCCTGGAAGCAAGTTCAGTCCTTTGCCATGACAGGCAACATGTTTCATTTGCCTCTCATAAAGTGCAAGAAGCTGCGTTTTAGGGTAACACAATGGCATGAGGTATTGACGAATTGACTGTGAAGCAATATTACATGCAATTCACAGTTATCTAAGATGATGAGGATATGGGAGGAGGTTGCCCTAATTTGTTACCTACTAAATTGTATTTAGCATTGTGTCATCTGATGAAATATTTCATAATTGCATTCAGACATGGCCTGGCACCCGCTGCAGAATTATACCTATGATCAAAACCCACTGACGGAATTCCCAGTTATGTGAGGAACTTGCCATAGGAAACCAGGCAAGTCTCGGAGGGGTGAGATGCAACTCCGTGGCACTGGCAGCAGTGTCTGCTGCTCGCAGCCCTTCGTCCTGAGCTCCTCTTCTGCTGTGCCTACCTTCCCCCCTGTAAAAGGGATAATAATTAGACATCTCCAAAGGCTCCATGACAGCTTAGTGCTAAAAAAAAAAAAATTGTGTACCTTGTCTGGAAGAAACAGATCTCACAGGATTCCCCTTCCTRCCCGCCACATACCACCGGGTCATGAAATTCAAGGAAGAGTCCCACAGTGACAAGTTACCATTTACCTCTGATCTTACCGTTATTCAGAAGCAAGTAAGTGTTTGAAAATGAGTAAATATTGCAGCATGTGGGGGTATGCTATTCACTTCACGTGCACGTAATCCGTTCCTTAAGAGCTTTGGTCTGGGTTTTGGGACAAAGCTAGATCTCTCATTCTCCAAATTGCGCCCTCCATCTAATACAAGATATTACACTCGGAGACTTTTCATGCTGTGGGAAATAGAGCTGCTCATGTTTACTCTTGCCTAGATGAAGCACTTGGGCATTTTAACAAACATCCACAGATTTGTTTGTTTACCTGCCTAGCCCACATGCCTCTCATTCCTCCTGGCTGTGGAGCCAGTTGGAGGGTTTTTTTTTTCAAAAAGTTACAATTCCTATGTTACTCGTTAGCTTACTTGGGAGATCTAAGGTTTCAAATTAAGTTGTTTCCTGCATTTTTGATCAGATGCACCTTTGGTAAAATGCATCTTTGACATAACGGCATAGAACCCCTGGGAATTAACAGTCCATTAGTTGCGTTAGGAGCATCGTTATGAAGGTGGTTTTCCTATAGTGTTTATAAAATGTCTTAGAGTCGGCAGTATTGTCAAGTTGAGCACCAGARAATGTGTTTACCAGGTGAAGAGGGAGGTCAGCTAAGCATTTTTACTCATTTTTACTCCTTACGCCCCCCGTTACTTTTCTGCCTCACCTTCCCACGCTGCAAGGGAGGTGTGCCRATCATGCCACCTCGAAACTCCTCCTCCATCCATTCACCTCCAAATATCATTCGTACAACATAACTGCAGAATTACGTGATTTCTTCTCACAAACCCCAGTGAACGGAGCYGGAGAGGACACCAGGCACGGGGCAATAGGAGGATGGTGCAGAGCCCCAGCTCCTAAGGCAACAGGACTCGCCCCGATCAGAAAGCTTTACAATATAAACAGCTGCTCACRCTAAACAACTAGTTATTAATAGCAGGTCTGTGATGGTGTTACATGGACACTTCATTTGTTTAGTGATGTGAAGAAAATATGAAGCTCTGCTAATACCTTTGTAGCAGCTCTTCATTACTATTTTACTTACTGTTTTACCTCTTAAACATTTAAGGTTGAGTGTCCGAGGGAATGMGATGCCCAAATCCCTTTGATGCCAACTCTTTTGAAAATCCTAGTCTAAAGATTTTAGCACTGTGACAGGRAAATTAGAAGCAATTTCAGGACAGTTTCTAAATTTGTTTAAATTAAAGCTTATTCATGCAAAGTGGTACCTCTTTAATTTTATTGCCCTGTAAATATATATATTATATATAAATATATATTATAAATATATAACGTAGGACCATCCCTCTAGTGAGGGTAGTTGTACTGATATTAACAATTCCTGTGGAGAAGGTGATTAAACTGTATATGGTGCCTATATAACTGCAGCTACACTAAAAGTACAAATAGGTCAATAAGCAATTTGTTCCCTGAGTAGAGGGCTAAAAAAGCCTCTTTCTAAAGACTTATGCTGCATCATTCTCCCACCGCTCGGGATTTTGCCTGCTCAGCCCAACATCCCCAACGTGTTTGGGCAGCCGGTGCCAGCACGTGTGTGTGCTGCTCTGGGGCGGCAGAGCGGCCAGGGGACCAGCCGCGCGCCCACCCTGCCTGGCTAGCTGGCTGCTGTGTTGTACACAGAGAGGGTTTGAACTATATTGCTTTCCTGCAGGGAGGACCTTAGTTTGGACCATTCTTCCCTACCCAGGTGCCGATTGTCATGCAATCTCCACTGCCTGTTTTTGGTCAGATTCGACCAAAATTGCCAGCAGCTTCAGAAGTCTGGATGGACGGATGGACAGACCATGGAAATAAATAAACCTTATTTTCATATAAAGTAGGAGGAAAAATAATATCCCTTAATTAGCACAGTTATAATGGTATAAAAACTGTTTACAGAGACTGTCTCCTGACTTTGAATTCAGTTAGTCTGGAAGAGTCTTATGTACTTTGCAATATGCAATTTAACATACTTATTAACCACTTCCGAATTTGAATGTCTCAGATTCTGCCTTTAATCTTGATTAACTGGCCCAGCAATGAACATAAATTACCCTGATTTACATTACCTACAGAGCTATGGTCAACTTTGTATCAGCAAACTTGAGGCTTCCTAACCATGTTCAAGCCAGGTAATGTTCAAGCAGCCTTCCATGTAATGAAGGTAAGTCCCATGAGCTTAAACTGGGGGGTTTAACTTGCAATAAGCTGTATTCTTATCTTGCAATAAGATTACAGGAAAATATATTTTTTATTCTCTGAACTATAAAGGTGTAGGTAACATAGTGCAACTTAGAAAAAGGCATTTCTCTTTTTTATTTATCTTTCAGTTCTGAATTAAAAAAAAAAAAGATGAGCAGTTTTTAAATTTGCTCATTCTTCCCAGCAATAAACTGAGCCGATCAGAAGAGAACAGCTTGGGTTTAAGAAAATGCTCTTTACATTGGTGGAAGTGAGTGTCTGTGTTGGGGGGGGGCGGGGGCATATATATATTTACCCCCCCCCACAAATGCTTATCAGATTTGTCATAGTCCTAATCATTTTGCAGGGACATTCCTGAACACAGGAATTTCCCGGGCTGGGCAGAGCCGTGGTTCCTGCCTCTGGCAACAGTTTCTCGTGGTGATGAGTTGCACGTGCTGCTGGCGCGGGGCGCTGGGAAAAGCCTCCTTGTATCAGCGCGGAGCGTGGGGCGGGCCGCCCTTGGAAGCATGCCTATCAAGAACGATGCCTGTGCTCTGTTGGTGGTAGAAGATTGTTCCTCTGGACTTTTCTTAAAAAAATAAATAAATGTCAAGCCGGGAAAGGAAGCCTGCTATTTTTCAAATCCAGAAGCTGTAATCATGCTAATCCATATGATCGCGCTAAAGCCAAGTAACATGCCTTTTGCATATGATGTAACCATTCGGGATAGCCTATTTATAATCCCTGCTGGCTGGGAACTCCTTCCCAGAAAAGTACAATCAGAGCAGCTTTTCCCTGGTAGCATTTCTCCTTCCTCCCTACATTTTCCAGTCAGTGGTGCTTTCCCCTGCCTGTGCTATCTTTCCACCAGAGTCCCTTGGTTTTTGTTTTTTTTTCATTTTAAACTAACACCGTCCTACACTACTTTCATTCTTTCAGTGAGATAGAGCCATACTGAGAGAAAACCCAGTCCTGTGAAATCAATACCAAAACTTCCATTGATTTCATGTAATATATTATTTTAAATTCAGTACAAACGCTCCGCATGCGTTAGCTATTTTAAATATGGATCTACTGTACGGGGATGTCTATCTCTCAGCTTGATACATAAAGCAGCGTTTAATAAATTCACTGGTGTGGGTTGGTAGCAGTGTGTGTAATAAATGAAAATCTGTTGGTTATACTGAGCATATCAAGTGTAAAAGGAGAAAATTCATCAATATAAATATCTATTTGTGGATCAATCGGTATCAATCTTGCTTAACAGTCTGTTTCCTCGGGACACATTTTGGAAACAAAGAGCATATGAAACTGCCGGTTAAACAAACAAATATATAGAAGCTCCTTAGGCAACACGGGGGTGGAGTAATCACGACATAAAAATGGTCAGAACGATTTTAAATACCTGTTAATTTCTTTTATTCTGTATTCTAAATACAGAGTTTCTCTTGGCATTACACGTCTGGCATACAAGTGCATCAGGAGCAGGGGTGTGTAAAGCAATTATTTGCTTGCAGAGGAAACGGCAAGGAAAGTACCCCGAAAAGCAAAATGTGTCCCCTGACCTCCCTGTTCAATAATTTTCCAAGGAGGAGGGTGATACCTTCTGCTCGGCAAGATTTTTCTAAGGTTTGTATTATCCTTAGCTAAATAAAACCCCTTAAGAGACACTATAAAAACAAAACAAAACCCCAAGAGGATATATAACTAATTAGATCATGATGCACTGTTTACCTTGGTCTCCAATGTTAAGATCTTTTCATGGCTGTCCCACACAAACTACAGCTCCCCCTTCCTGAAGAGCCACAAAAAGTCAGTCCTCAACAATATCGTGAATACTTGGTGTTCACAGACACAAACTTCAGAATATAATAAATGCTGTACGACACCCAGGTGCTTTGCAAGTTAAAAATGCTGATGAAGTAACAGTTAAAAGGCGACTGTAGTGTTGTGCAATGGCCTGTGGCAACTGCTGTGACCTCATTATAAACCATTGCTTCTTCCCTCTATCTTCCTGCCAGCTATTAAGATTCAGCTTTGTCACTCTACATCACGGTTCTGAACCCCCACATGGTCACTGATGGATGTTTATCCTCCAAACAGCCTTGCAGCTAGGGAAATATCGTCCTCATTTTGCCAGGGAAACTGAGGCACAGACCATGGTAAATCGCCTGCTGATGGACACAAGGGTGCGTTGAGTCCTGGGACTGAGCCTAGGTCTCCTGAAGCCGTAACCAGTGTCCTGCCCACCAAATCGATCCTCCTCTCCCATTTCTTCCATCAATCCGTTTCATTTGTGATAGCTAGACCTGGAAGGGGTTCAGCGGGAAAACAAAGAGACACCATCTTGCCCACAAAAGATTGTGCAATCCACATCTCCTGATCCTCACGGAGCCTCACGCTTGCGGTTCTGCAAGGTCCCTTTGGCTTCCCCGGGGATCGCAGGGGATGGAGGTGACCGTGCTGTGCGGCGCTCGGGGGCTCTGGAGCAGCGCAACCGGGAGCCGCAGGCGAGCCGGGCGCTGCGGCCGCATCCGTGCAGCCACCCGGGCGCTGCCTCCAGCGTGCCACCAAGCCCCGCGGCCACCCAGGCGGGGCTGCCGCAGCAGCGTTTCGATCTGGCGCTTTTAAACATAGAAACGAACAGGAGAGGGGAGTCAAAATAAAAATTATTCCACAGCGTACTTCTGCGGTGTTCTGCAAACACTTTCAAAGTGTTACTTTTCACTTGCTTCAAGTCTTTTTCACGCAAACCTTTTGTGTTTTAACCTTTTTACTTCCTTTTAAAAACGCTATTGGCTTTTTTTTTTTTCAGCCTCCCAGAAAGTGAGACTTAAAAGAAGTCTTTAAGCAAATGAAACAACGCGAAGCATAATTACGCGCCGTCTGGATCCGCTTTTAAAAGTCCCCTAACTTGCCACAGCATCAGCCTCCAGGAGACCCCCAGTTTCGCCCACTTGGACAATCAGTGCTCTTTCCTTTTCAACCTTATCTCACGACAAAGGGAAGAGCAAGCACTGTCCCGGGCTTCTGCTTGCTTTCCGGGGGAGAAAAAAAAAAAAAGAAAAAAAAAGAAACTTTAAAGCACAGTGTAAAAAGCGCAGGTGAGATAACAAAGGTATTGTCCCCCGCCAGCCCGGCTTGTTTGTTTACTCGCAAAGATGGATCCCGCCGCCTGCTCGCTGCGCGGAGGTGCGCGGGGGGCCCGGCGCAGCCCCCGCGGGGCGCCCGCCTTTGTGCCCGCCCGGGCGGGCCGGGCCGGGCCGAGCCGTGCCGAGCCGTGCCGGGCCGGGACTACAAGGCCCAGCGTGCCCCTGGGCGCCCTGATCAATGGACCTTATTTGAATAATCTGTGAGCCTTTGGACTCAGGCCAATCAGCTGTCAGGGACCCATGATAAATCGCAATGCATTATTGATAATCATAATTACTCTGACATGCGCATTCCGCCCAATGGGGGTAATTTCCCAACTCTAGGAATTTGTTGTGAAGAGGAAAATAATTGCTACTATTTTGCTCCCGATGCTGGTGCACCATGTCGCGACGCAAGCAGGCGAAACCGCAGCACATCAACTCCGAGGAGCAGCCCCCAGATGCTGCAAGTGGTAAGGCGCAAAGTGAGGCGCGGAGCCTCGGCGAGACCCAACTTTTCCCTGATGCGCGGAGGAGCCAGGCGCGGAGCGCGGGGGCGGTTTCTGGGGAGCTTTTTCTCCCCGCGTGTCTCCCTCCCCCCCCCGCGGCTCCTTTCCCCCCACGGGGTCCCCTAGGGAGCCCGACCCCCAAGTGCCCTCTGTTTCCTTGGGCCAGTTAAATCCCCGCGCCCCGTCGGAGCCCCCGCGTGATATTATTCCGCGGGGCGACGGCCCCTCTTTATGTCCCGGGGGGGGGGGGGCTC
>NW_020447195.1:3798150-3801229 GCF_003343035.1 Apteryx rowi | reverse complement strand
AGGTGAACCCCAAACCCTCCCCGAGGCGGAAAGGATTTCTTCTTTGGAGAGGGGAGAAGGGGGGGGAGAAGGAGGAAGGAATTGCAAACCATCTTCTCGGGGGTAGGAAATGCCCCGAGTTTTGTTCTCCCGATCTCTCTATTTAATACTTTCTGAGTAGTTACGTGAGGATTTTTGTGGGGCTTAAAAAAAAAAAAAAACACGCTCGGACTATTTTTGTTGGAGATCACAATCGCCCTGGACCTTTTGTAGCTTGACCTCCAGCCATCTTTGATTTCCGACTTCCTAAAATAACTCCGGTGAGCTAATGTGGGGTGTGCGTGAGCGCTTTGTATTTGGGTGGAGTGGGACATTTCGGTACCGCAAATCACTGTCCCTCCTTTTAGGTGCTCTTGCAGGTCCCTGCCTTGCAGAGGGAAGCGGAAAGTCGATATTTGACTCAAATTCTCCCAGGGCTCTGCGTGGGGGTGGGCACGAAGGGGGAGGGGATGGAGGGGCAGTTGGTAGCCAGCGTCTCCCCCAGAGCCCGCGGGAGCGGAGCGGGGGTCGGGCCCAGGAGCGTGCCGGGCTTTCCGCGGCGGAGCAGCATCTTCCCGCGGGGGCGGCGGGGCCGGCAGCCCCCGGGACCCGGCCTGGGCTCGCCCCGCAGCCCCCAAGGTGGAGGCGAACGGCGCCGCCGGGGCGCGGAGCGGGGCTCGGGCGGACACGTCCCGCGTGGGGAGAGGGGGAGACTGGTCTGTGGGCTGACCTGGGCTGCGTTTGTTAAGAGTTGTTTGGCTGTTGAACCTAAACCTTCTAGTATCTCCCCCAGGACCTTCTGGGGACTCTCTGCCTTCCTAAGGGGCTGGTTTTGGTTTTCTTCCCTTCCTAGAATTGATCAATACCAATGCGCGTTACAGGAGCTCCTTATTCCCAAACCGCAGGAGGTTCGGGCTCTTTTTTTTTTTTTTTTTCCTCCTCCCCCCACCTCTTCTTTGAGTCGAAATGTGCAATTGTTGGGTCCGGTTAATGGTGACTTAAGAAACAGCAAGCTGGCCAGAAGGCAATAAATCCCATGTTTAATGCATGACTGTTTTCCTTTGTGCATATGGTTAGGTTGGGGGATGGAGGTGATGTTTCCACATGTAAATCTCTGCCCACTGCTGGAAAGCCACCTCCGGGGCTGCGCTGAGACAAAAGGGTTAATAACTCCTGATGCGGCCCGCTCGGGCGGGGGTGGTGTGCGGGCGGGGAGGGGAGGGTCGCTGCGCACCGTCCTCTGCGGGGCAGTGGGCAGCTGCTTTTTTTGTTGTTGTTTGGGGTGGGGGGGTTCTTTTCCTCCCTTTTTTTCTCAGCAAAACCCTCAATGAAAATCCTCCGGGAGTCGGTGCAGCGATTGCCCGGGCCGGGGGGGGACTTGGCGAAGTTGCCGCCCCGCCGAGGGGTTTCCCTCCTGCGTGGGGCCGGTTTTGTAGGTCGAGGCGCTGGTGCGGGGCCGGTGGCGGTCGCCAGCCCCTCGCCGGCAAACGCCGCGCGGTGCCCGCGGGGGGGGGGGGGGCACCGGGGGCCGGTGCTGCGGGCGCCGCCGTGCGGCCGCGCTCCGCCGTGCGGCGCGGTGAGGTGCGGGGGGCGGCAGCCCGTGTCCCCCCTTCCCTCCCCCGGCGGACCGGGGGGTCCCGCAGCCGCAAGCCCCGGGGGGGGGGGCGGCGGGGTCTGCCCGCGGCCGCTCCCGCGGGGGGCCGGGGCGAGCGGGCGGCAGGCGGCGAGCAGCGCCCCTCTCCCCGCTAAAACACCGTCCCGCCGCGAGCTTTGTGGGCGCTTCCAGAAATCCAAATCCAGGCTCCGACCTCGGTGGCTCTTACCGCCCGCAAATCTTCAAAATAGTCCAGCTATTCCCTGTGCTAGGTGTGCCCCTAGTGATGGGTGCCCCAAGTGATGAAGCTGCATAACAAAGTCAAAATGCCGCAAGAGATTTGTCTGGGAAATTATCGAGTATATGCATAATCGTAATAATAAAATCAAGCCCTTATCTCCTGCTTTGCAAGTGTTCTTTTGCAAAGCGATTTGGGACCCACCTCTGTGAACAATGCAGCGTGTTAAGAGACGGTTCTGCTAACCTGGTGATCAATTAACAGGTCAAAAAATCAGCAGGTGGTCGCTTGAGAATAATACTACATACTGAAAATTAGCATTTCCACAAAGGCGGTGAAAATGCCCATTGTGCTGGATTACTGCCATTAAAAATCTGCTCCAGTCTTAAAAATACAGTATCAAACTCCAGCTTCGCTGGCTAAATTCGGAGATTTCCGTGTTGTAATCCCCCAAATCGTGCTTCGGTTTCTGCTAAAGCTGAAGGGGGTCAGCCGGGGGGGGGGGGGAATGTTTAAGGAAGACATCGAAGTTTTTGAGGTTGGCCGAAACCAGGCTCGGCGGGGCCGGCTGGCCCCAGCCGGCGGGAGGAGCCCGCGGGCGCGGAGGCGCCGCGCTGCCCCGCGGAGCCGGGTCGCCCTTAGCGGCCCGCGTTGGCCTTAAAGCGAGGGAGCCGCTAGGCGCCCGCGGGGCGCCCGGGCGATGTGCGGAGGGAGCCGCAGGGGTGGGAGGGGGGGATGCCTGCCTGCCTGCCTGCCTTGTTTTTCCTTTTACGTAAGTGAAACATTATATTGGTTGTAGTGCTCAAGTCCCTTTGCTGGGCTCGGCGGCATGTGACGTTTTGACAGAGCTGCTGCTCTAACCTTTGCCTCCTCCTGCTTGCTGTGGGTGGTAAGTTGATGTCAGGCTTACAATTAGGACTCTCATGCAATTGACCTTGGCAGCGGGGTTTGTGCCGTTTAGCTCGGTCTTAAACACTGTCCTAGTGTTAAGTGTGGGCTCGGGCCGCCGTGTTTATAGCTGGGAGCCGCCGTGGAGCAGGTAGCGGCCGCGGCGGCTCCCGCGGCTCGGGGGAGCCGCTGCCTTCGTGCTCCTCCTCGCTGCCTTGAGCCAACCGTCAGAAACGTCCTTTATTTCTGATTTTCGGGCTTTTTTTAATTGCGGGCAGTGCTCGCTTTGCCGCGGAGCCCCGCGGGGGCCGTGACCCGCGTGGGGCCGCGGCGCCGGCTCC
>NW_020447195.1:3773808-3798100 GCF_003343035.1 Apteryx rowi | reverse complement strand
GCGCGGCCGCGCAGCGCTGCGCGAGGCGGTGGTGCCCGCGGCCTCGGGGCAGCCCCGCGGCGTGGCCGTGCTGCAGCTTTGGGGGGTGCGCCGCAGCAGGTAACGTGCCGACGTTTTGAGGGGGTTTGTCACGGCTTTGGGGAGCTTGGGGCTTTTTGCTTTTTTCTTTTTTTCTTTTATTTATTTATTTTTTTTAAGCCCTTTGAAACTACTTCAAAAGGTTAATCGCGCCGGGACCGGGCGCAGAGGCCTGCTCTGCAGCCAGTGCCATGGCCACGGTTTGAACCAAGTACCTTGCTTCTCTGAGCCTAGCTTTTTCYGGTGTTTTAGCACTTAGCTCATCATGATCAGTTTGTTCCCATCTTTTCCTCCCCCCCCCCCCATCCTTTGCCTAATATTTCTCTTTGGTAGGTGGATAATCGAAAGTCACCTAGGTAGGTCAGTAGGTGGATAATCCAAAAATTAAAGCCTTGAAAGAAAATGACTACGATTTAATGTACTTTCAGGTGAGGTGTAATACATTTCTGGCTTATTCTTGGGTAGGAAAATACTACTGATAAATTCACTGTAGAAAACCTTAAGTAAGGCCCTGGGAATATTTCTCAATAAGTAATCGGTCAGATGTATTTAGGTTACTCGAGCAAGTAATTTTTGATTAGTTACAGTTGTAGAAAGGGTGTTTTATAGTGGAGGAAAAAGGGAATCTTTCTACCATTTAAAGTTTTTGAAATGTCCTAGCTTTTTCCAGCTGGGATTACCAGGAAGGGGGGGGGGGACACAATGTCTTGAGAGGACTAGGGAGCTGGTGGCAGAGGTTTTCACGTTTAGGGACAGATACTTATTTATCTTTCATGAGTTAATTTTAACTGCAAGTGCAGGTTATGCTAATGTTAAAGTACTAAAGCTGATCAAACCTAGTCTGTGGAAAAAGTAGCCTCACCAAAGGTATTGTATTCTTTCTAAAGGAGGAAAAAAAGAAAAAAAAAAAAAAAAAGCTTGAGCTCTCAGCAATTCCTCCTAATTCAAGTGAAATAAAGTTTTATCACAGTTGAAAAAAATCAGGTTGCTAATTGCTCAGATGAGTGGTAGACCAGCAGCACCCTTTCTGAAATCAAATCAAACCAGATGAAGACTTATTTTACTCCTCACCTAATGATTCCCTCCAAAAATTAATTCGAGCCCTGTGGACTTTATCAGCCTTCCTCGTCGATGACCGCCTTGTCCTACACAATAGTGGATTTTTTTCCATCCATTTGCCAGTGATTCAATCTAACCCCCCTGCTGGGTTTACTGCATTCTTCTAACTTATTGGATAACTAGATGCTGAGAGATAACATTCCTGAAATTCGGGGGTGGGAAGATAAAAAAAAAACAGTAGAAGGTCTATCCCTGGGAAGCCTTTGGAGAGGGTTAACTTAAGTGCACAAGCAATTGTTCTAGCAGGACCCTCTTGCTCTTCGGTAAATACTATTACAGTATTTGGACAGAGCTAGCTGCAGATGTAGGCACATGCACAGGCAGTTTTCTTTGCAGAGAAGCAAGCCCACGTTTTAAGACCGTTAAATACATGTCACTGATAACTGCTCAGGGTGGGGGAGGGCAGCACGTTTTTTGGTAAATGAGGTGCTCTGATTGCAGTCACTTGGTGCTCCTTCAAGACTTGGGAGAGGATGTAGCTAGAAATCAAGATGAAGAGTTTCAAAGAAGCTTTTTTTTTTTTCCTTTTTCTTTTTTTTAAAGAAACAGTAAATTGTTCCTTTGTTATTCCAACTACAACACAATATTTGAGCATCCCGCTCTTACTGCGTATCTCAGAACCCTTCTGAGACAGGGGAGACTCTTATACTCATTTTTGCTAAGGTGGAAGGGGAATAAGGCACAGCTCTTATCCTACCTGTCATGCAGCAAGGCAGCACAAGCTGGGAATTGAATTTGTTTGGAGTCCTGAACCAGTGCCTTACTGTCAAAATGGGGGAACCGGAAACCAAAATGTGTGACAGTACCAGTGCTGGCTGGCGGCGGCAGGGCTGCTAGCCTGCCTGCTCGTGCCTGGTGCACACGTGCTCAATTTACTGCAGTTTTTCTCTCTGAGGTGGCAACTGATGCTTAGGACCAGGAAAAAAAGCACTTGCTCCTTTGCATTGTGAAAAATATGAGCAGGCACTGTGGTGAGTGTGCGAAAGGGGGGCTTTGGATTTAGTATGGTCTTATGTCAGTGTGAAAGTGGAAACACAAGAAGGTACTATCAACACAAGGGAGATAAAGGATCTTGCGCTCTGAAGCAGTTAAAGGTGTGAGGACTCGTCTACATGCAGTTATTGTGGAGCATCTCCTTGTGGTGGGCAGCACTTTCATGCAGACACTTCTGCTCGACTTGAAGCGGAAGGGACCTAAACTGCGGTGTGGAACGCGTGCGCTCGCTGAGGAGAGGCTGCAGAAGGGCTTTGTAAAGTAAAACCTAAGGTTATTTTGCAACGCAGGGAGGCTGTACAGACGGGCCTGGGAGAGGAGTGGTAAAAGTCCTAAGTACTGAAGGATCTGGGGGAAAAGGCTGTGGTGTTATAGCGCACGGTTCTGTAAAATCCCTGTTGGATGGGAGCAGTTATTGTGAAAGCACTTATGAAAAGCCCTCTCGAGTCCGTGTACAGCATCGTTATGGAAGCTGCGTGTCTTTTTTAACACGCAGTGCTTTCCCACTGTATCTGCTCAGACTTGCAAAGGTGGGAGTTTAAAAACAACCATTCCTGACCTCAGGTGACCCTATTTATTGATCAGTTTTGAATCATGTACTACATATACTTACATAATTGGCAGACTTGATTTCCTTGTATATTTTCCCATAGAATTACGACAACTTTAGGAGGCATCAATTTAATAATTTTTGGGGTGGGAAATGTATGCAAAAACTTTTTGCTTGTTTGCTTCATTTGTGAAAGTTGTTTAGGTTGGGGGGGGAAGTATTTCATTCCCCCATTGGGACCGTTTAGATACAAAAGATTGGACCAGTTTTGATCATAGTTGTGTTGAGAACATCTTTCTCTTCAAGGTGTTTTTGACTTGTAACCCTGAAGTGTATGTGATTTAACAGAATTGCATGTTAGGGATTTGGATTTATTGCTCTGCAGGCCTTAGCGCAACAGGTCTCTGGTACTTGTATTTTTTAAATCAAAATTTTTGTTTGAGGGGGGAAAAAAAGCTTATGTGCACTTTCCATTACTCAACATTAAACGTGAGAAGTTTGATTTGCTGACTGTGTACATGTAATACCCTTGTTATCCTTGCAAATGTCAAGGTTTACAATATCCTCCCCCACAGAGCTTTTCACGCTGCCCCAAAACAGTGAGCGAACGTGCCTGGGTTGCTGCTTGGACATGCTCCCCTCCACCCTGCCATGTACAGGATATACATCTGTATCAGATGTGTGGTTCAGTTACACCTTCGAAACGAAAGCCGCAAAAGCTCTTGTGCTTGCAGAGTTTTTGACTCTGTTTTGAAGACAGTGTGGGCTAGTAATGTGAAATCGGAGCTAAATCCCGAAGTGCGTTAGTGGAGACGCGAGACCTGACTACAAGCGGTCTTGTGCTGCAAGCTTTCCAAATTGTGGAGGTCTGCACTGTGTGATTAACGGTGAGTTAGGGGATGTTTCCCCTGATGTGGGCTGCTGGATTATCTGACGCCTTCCCTCTTCCCCCGCGGTTGTATCAGCCTCGGGTTTTACCTCTTGGCTAGCGTCCTGTGCCCAGCACACTTGCCCACCTTGAGCTCTGTGTCTGATGGGTTTTCTGTTGTTTGGGGAAGGCTGGACTGGGCAGAAACCAAAACAGTTTCTTTTAACCTCTGCTCCAGTACTAATATTTCCCTGAATTATATTTCGTTGTCTGCACACAAATTATGGTGAGCCTGGTCTGTGGGCACTGGTGGAGGCAGGCAGCAGTGGACTTGCAAACTAGCTTTCCTATCCCTCCCCCTCCTTAAAAGGCAGCCTAATTGCAAATGCAACTAAATGTAGTACTTTAAGAAGGTTTGAAATTACTGCACGTGAATGCTGCAAAGAGGACGTGTTAATTGACTCTTCTAATCATCAGAGTTATTGTAGACTCATACCTGCGTGTGGGTTTTGTAAGTTAATTACTTTTCTTAACTATTGTGACTTTTTAAGAATATTTTCTTTATGTAGGTTTGCTCTTGAGTATTTTCAAAGCTAGTATTGGACTCTTGCTTTTATCAGCTGTCTTCAGTAGTAATTACCTCCATAATGGAGGAATGAATGCTGCTTCATATATCAGCATTGAATTAAGAACTACTCTAAAGTTCTTGGGTTAAAAATCTTTTATGAATTACTGGGAGATTACTAACTATGAATTACTAACTGAAATAAAAATGCAAACTAGGCTTATGTGATATTTTGCTTTGCTCTGTTTTGCTTTGGGTGGTGTTCCTTTTAAGCTATTTGTAGGGGCTAACAGAATTACTGCACTGTTCCATTTTCACCTATGTAAAGGGGCTTGCAGTGACCTTCTCTTTTCCTCAAGCCTTGTGTGATTCCTTTTACATTGATTTTATGGAAGACTGGGATGCAGGCTTCCTTGGGGCTGCAACTGAACTGGTAGCAAAACAAATGCTAGGACTCCAGATCTATCTGCAGACTTGATTCTAATTTCTTGTACCTATAACTTGAAATTCTGGTGAAGTCAGTGGAAAAACTCAGCCAAAATTTAGTTATTAACATGACTTTCTTTTATTTTTAAGGGAGTCCACAAGACGTCCCAGGTGACGGAGATGGTGAAATGAGTTCCAAAAGGTGCCGAACGGAGGAAACCAAAATTTGTGAGAAATGCTGTGCAGAATTCTTTGATCTCTCTGAATTCCTTGAGCATAAGAAAAATTGCACTAAAAATCCGCCTGTCCTAATCATGAACGACAGTGAGGGAACAGTACCCCCTGAAAGCTTCTCTGAAGCTTCTCTAGGGAGCTTTTCAAGCGATCGACTGGATAGCAGGGCACGCAAGGACGTTCAGGCAAAGGGCTGCACTGGTTCTATGGAAAAGAGAGAAGGAAAAATTGATGCTGAATCGGTGGGAGGAATGTATCTTAAAATAGAGCCCCCTGTTACACCTGCCACTCCTGGGCTAAGCTATCTACCAAAATCCAAAGTACCCAACACTAATGTGACTTTGCAGACGATACGTGGCACTAAAGTGGCTGTGAACCAACGTACCTCCGATGCCATCTCTTCCTCAGCGGCCAGTTTTAATGCTATTCCGATGATCCTGGAGCAGCTTGTGTGTCTGCAGCAGCAGCAACTCCAGCAAATTCAGCTGACGGAGCAGATTCGCATTCAGATTGCCATGATGGCTCCCCATGCCCTACACCCTTCTATAGCAGCTGCTGCTGATCCACTCAAAGCTTTGGGTGCTCATATGTCTCAGCAGCTGTCCGCTGCTGTTGCTTTGATCGGACAGAAAGCTGGGAGCCAGAGCCTATCACTGGAATCCTTGAAGCAAGGAAAACTACCTCATTCTAACACTGGTGTTGCGGCTGCTGGCTCGCTGGCTGCCGGGCTTTCCTCCTCCTTCCCCTTGAAGCCGGAGGCAAACAGAAGCCTCCCTGGTTCGATTTCTCGGTTCCCGAATCCTTTGCTACCTCAGACCTCCAACTCCGTCATCTTCCAAAACCCGCTTTCGGCCGTTTCTTCCGTAATAGATTCCTCGAAGAAGGGGAAAGGAAAACCTCCCAACATTAGCGTGTCTGAAAGCAAACCGAATGCTGCAGAAGAGCCTTTCTTCAAACACAAGTGTAAATTCTGCGGCAAAGTCTTTGGCAATGACAGTGCCCTGCAGATTCACCTCCGTTCCCACACTGGTGAAAGACCCTACAAGTGTAACATCTGTGGTAACCGCTTTACAACCAAAGGAAACCTTAAAGTGCATTTTCAGCGTCACAAAGACAAATACCCCCACATAAAGATGAATCCTTATCCGGTTCCTGAGCACCTGGACAATGTTCCCACTAGCAGTGGAATCCCCTATGGGATGTCTGTACCACTGGACGAGTCTAACCTAATTGTGGATAGTAAACCTCTCCTAACAACCCTGCCTACCTCTGCAGCTACCAGCGCGCCTCAGAACGTCTCCAATCTAGCAGGCATCAAGGAGTCTATCACTGGTACGTTCTCAAGTGACCTGCCATCAAGGCCTTCTCCAGAAAGTGAAGGTGGCTCTTCCTCATCAGGGGCAGTCGGTCATGAGTCGGGCACAGAACAGAACTTGAGTTCACCGCAAGCCACCTGCAGCGTGAGCATCTTCCATGTAAGCGGATCAAATGAGCAAGGCTCGGAAACGTCAAAGCTTCAGCAGCTGGTTGAAAACATTGATAAATCCACTGCTGACCCCAATGAGTGCCTGATCTGTCACAGAGTGCTGAGCTGCCAGAGTTCACTCAAAATGCATTATCGTACTCATACTGGAGAGAGGCCGTTCAAGTGTAAAATATGTGGCCGTGCCTTCTCCACTAAAGGGAACCTTAAAACTCATTATGGTGTCCACCGGGCTAATACCCCTTTGAAGATGCAGCATTCATGTCCTATTTGCCAGAAGAAGTTTACAAACGCAGTTGTGTTGCAGCAGCATATCCGCATGCATATGGGGGGGCAAATACCTAACACACCAATGCCGGAAAACACCTGCGACAACGCTGACGTGGATCCTACTGTGGTTGAGAAGAACGGAGATGTCAGTCGCCCAGATGAGAATGTGGAAAGCATAGAGATGGAAGAAGACCCGGACACTCAAGACGGCCCGAGGAGTTCTTCAAAGCCTCCTACTCCATATGATGCACAATCAGATTCCCCGGCCGCAGCAGCTGGTTTCTCTGGGATTGTAACACTGGAGAATCAAATGAAAATTATAAACTCTGCCTTGAACTTGCAGCGGCAAAGCAGCTTGAAGTCTAGTGACAACGGCTCAGCAGAAAGCGATGGCATGACAAATGATTCTTCCTCTGTGGTGGGAGATGCAGATTATCAGAACGGCAGGAGTCCTGCTGCCTCCGAGTCCACATCGCTCCACGCTCTGTCCCCAGCCAACAGCCAAGCCGAGAGTGTGAGGTCAAAGTCACCTAGCTTCAACAATCAAGAAGATGCAGGTGCGGGAAATAAAGCAGAGGGTACTGAGAACATGTCCACAGAAGTGGAAGGCGTTGGTGCTTTGGATTTAACATATGGCAATATTGGTCGAAAGGTCATTAAAGAGGAACCTGGGTTACACTTTGCCAATGGAGAATATGGTGAGTTTTTTGAAATGCTGGCAGTAGTTTGTGTGTGGTGGGTAGCGCTGGGGGAAAACCTTTCCAAAAAGAACCAACAGGAGTCCAGAACCATCTTGACTTGGTCATCGTCTTCCTTCCTCATTGGGAGAGGGGGCCATGCTCTGGAAAGCTGATGGGCTTTTTTTGTTTGTTTGTTTGTTTTTCTTACTATAAAGTCAGACTCAAATTTAAGCAAAACTTAAAGGCTAAGTGCTCTCTTTCTCTGCAAAAGAGAGCATGGAGATCCCTAAAATAAGTGGAGGCTGTGCACTTTTCTTTCACAGGCTCACCTAATATCTCTCTACAGCTGCCTAAAGCAAGCAGCTCTAGGTTTGCATTTCATGGAAAGCTGTTTAACCTGAGAACATGGTATTAAAACTCAGGGATGTTTTGTGGGGGGTTTGAGCTTTTTAGTGCTGAGGCTGATATTGATCTAAATTTGATCAAAAGTGAGACTATTTAATGCCTAATCTCACCAATTAAAAATAGGGTTTAGCTGATTTCTTTCTGAACATACCTGCAAGCTTAATAGCAGTCCCACTACATGGCTGCTGAGTCTGAGGGCTTTTGTTCAGGCATGTGCAGCTACAAAAGGCAGGGCTGGGTAGCTTGGAAGCAGAAGGAGGTGGGATAAATATTATCTTCACTGTCTTTCCAGGTCGAAATAGTATTCCAGCTGCTTTTGTTAGAGCCCCACCAGCCCTCATAAAAATGGAAATGCCCAGTGAGCGTCCCATTAGCACTAGCCATTTCATCGGCCCACCAGCTCTCTCGCCTGGTGTTGCCCCTCTCCTCGTGCCACGACCGAAATTTTGCCGTCCGGCCAAACAGCACATCTGTACTACGTGTGGGAAGAACTTCTCCTCTGCAAGCGCCCTTCAGATTCACGAACGGACCCATACTGGTGAAAAGCCGTTTGCCTGCACCATCTGTGGGAGGGCCTTTACAACAAAAGGAAACCTGAAGGTAAACTGCCCATTTTAGGTGTTTAAGCTGTGATTTCCTTTGTCAGGGGAAGCCATTCTAGAGAGGGACACTATTGCTAATGTTTGTCCGGCCTTTGGGAACAACTTGGATTTGTAGTTCCTCAAGTGGTTACCTTTGACTTCTGTCTCTCCTTCCTGAGTTTCTTCATGCAACTTGCTGGCTAAATGGTGTACTGAAATCACAATTAGGTCTCCTCTGTGGAAGTTTTACTACTGTCATTGACTTTTGTTTGGTTGTTTGTTGTTGGTTTTTTTTTTTCTTGCTCCTGGATGGTAGGGGAAAGCTTAGCCCTTATTGAGCTGATTGCTTTATTTTCATTTGGATTTGGAGGTGTCAGGACATAATTCAAATACTGAATGCTACAAAATGGTGTTTAACAGAATATGTGCACTATACTTCACTATTCCAAACTGTGTGCAGGACAAGGAGGGATTAAAACTGAAAGAAGATATTCCTGAGATGGTACAAAATACTTGAGCATTTGGACCTAAGCACTTGCTGGAGAAATGCTGCAAGTCTGTCTGTATTGTCAGGTTAATCCATTTGCTCAAAGAGACTTGAAGGTTCCTCACTTTCACAGTGACTTCTCACTTCCCACAAGAACCTTTTCAAGCTCTCCAGTCTTTGCAAAAATGCTGATGCAGAGGAAAAATACTTAATTCTGTCTTGTGAATGAGCATTTGCTGGAAGCGCTAGCGGTATGTTTGTGGTGTGGAAAACTTTAGCTTAGGTGTAACATCTCTTCCAAATCCTTGCTATTTTTCCTATTTTTATTTTTTTGCATTTACTAGTATTTGTCAGTGCAATCTGTTCACAAGAAATAATGTGGTTTTGGTGGAGGAGGAAACCCAGCCAATTTCACTTACTCTAAGTGTAAAAACCCCATCCTACAAGCACTTTGGCAGAGACATCTAAAGAGCCATGGTAGGTACAGCTGTAGAATGACTGTATCCTACAAGTTCAAGGAAGAGAACAAAGAAAGACAAGAACTAGCTAGCTCAATTAAACATTTACCTGGATGCAAATTGGGCACACATGACTTCTCTTGAGCAACTTGGCTTTAAGCAAGGTAGAGTGTGGGTGTACCATAAAAACTGAAGTATTAATGATTCTCTTTACTTTCCTCCCTGCCTGAAAGGTCCATGTAGGAACTCACATGTGGAATAACTCTGCCAGGCGAGGAAGAAGGCTCTCAATTGATAACCCCATGGCTCTGCTGGGCAATGATCCCAAGAAGGTATCTGAAATGTTTCCAAAGGATATAATGCCTCCTTCAGTGAGCATTGACCCCACAGTATGGAATCAGTATGCAGCGGTACTCAGCAATGGCATAGCAATGAAGACTAACGAGATCTCGGTGATCCAGAGTGGTGGCTTGCCTACCCTGCCAGTCACCATTGGGGGTGGTTCGACAATAAATACTGCTACAGTCTCCAAAATAGATGGGACCCAGTCTGGGACTGGTTCTGATATGGAAAAGGCCAGTGGTGCTGCTGCAGACAATGTGCCAAAACACCAGTTCCCTCACTTCATGGAGGAGAACAAAATTGCTGTTAGTTAAAAACTCTAGTGAAGTTGACATACAGAAAGAACAAATATATATATACACAAACATATATTTTTAAGAGATTCCACTTCAGCCTCCTATTTTCCTATTGATGTGCAAATGATTTTATGGTTGTCTTTGTAAGAGTTGCCCAGAGTACAATCATGATATTGCTTTGCAAATAGTAAATAATAAAGAATAGGAATTCCTTCTATTTGGAAAGATGCGGGTCTTGCAAAGTAGTTCTTACGTGTGACTTTAATGTTGTACAGCCTTACCGAAGTTTCTACAACTTGAAATTCCAAAGTTTAGAATATTTGCCTCTTTGAGTGAAATACTCGGGGGTTTTGAACAGAGTGGACACAACCTACTGTTAATGGAAAAGCTTATATTTACTGATGGCGAATGAAAACTATTAATGCGGGTAAATATCCTAGAATGTCTGCCACCCTTTTAGAAGTAGTCTTTCTGTTTGGTTTTTGGCTCTGTGTGGTTTCTGAATGTACTTTTTACTATAATGGCTATAAAAATGACAAAAAATCTTTTTTTTTATATATATAAGTTCCTTTTTGCCTCAGAAGTTCTATGAAAAGAAAGTTGCTGTTTTTCTTTAATCACTGCTCCTAAGGAATTGATTCTCTGTATTGTTGACTGCTGCTTATTTAATACTACTACTAGGACAGTCCTTCAAGTATAGTGCCAAAACTCCTACTTCCAAAGATGTGCAGTTTTTCCTAGATGTTTTATTTCAATACCAAGAGCCCCAAACAAGCATGGGTGGGTATGTATATACTTTTTTTTTTTTTTTTTCCTCTTTTGAAAGGGAAGACTTGGCCTGGGAAGTCAGGTCTAAAAGCTCTGCAAGGAATCTCAGGTGACTGTTGCAACCAGGCATGGGAACTGGTTTCCTTAGCAAGAGACCTTTTTTTTATTGTTTTTTTTTTATTTTATTTTTGTTTGGGTAATGTAGAAGATCAGTCTGTGTAAACCTGTATTTAAATATGAAGTATTCATGCTTAGGTTAAATATTATGTGGGTTTTTGGATGGCATTCCTACTCTGGTCATTAAGTTTCTTGGTGGTCTGTGAACTTGCATTCTACCAAAATGGTGATTAATGATCCATGTGTATTGTATGAAGGTTGCTGGGATAGTCATCTGGATTCTAAGTTATCTACCTCATTTTTTTCCTTTTGTAGATGTAGTGTCTATTTTTCTATTAATGACCACTGTAATGAACTGAGATTCAAGCAGATGCTTCCATGCACTATCTGAAACCAAAACCTGATGTATTAGTGGAAGCACCTGAAGACTTACTGGACTTACCTTTCACTATTCCGCTAACGTCTGCTGGAACTGTATGTGTAATGGAATCTGAACTAGATTGGAAACTGAGCGTTTGGTATGAAAGGACTGAATGATGGAAAGAAGTCTAATTTTTGACTGCAGGAAATCTTCAAGTCCAGTCTCTGTTGTGGAAGGCCCTGCATAAAACTGCATATTACCAAAAGTTTGTGTAATGTTGTTGCACCTGATTCTTGCTTATGATCTCTGTATGCCGAGTTGTGCCTTTCCTGCTGGACTTGTAAGTAAGAACATACCAGTACCTGTTTACACTGTAAAATGGATATTGTTACATAGAACATGCAAAAGGCATCCCAATTGTCAAGTTTCTGCATTGTGAATGTATGACTTTTAAGAACTCTGTAGTTTTGAGTATCTACTGATGCGTTTCTGTTGAAATTTTGAGAATAAATTTTGGGATGGCTTTTTCCACACTTAATGCCTAAATTTTTCTGGCAAAGCATTTGTTTCCTGAAGAGCAAGTTCAGTGTGCAGCATGCGGTCTATGTCCAGTGCCTTTTTTTAAACCTGTGGTACTGGGTTATGCTTTTTCCCTGTCTGTTCAAACAATAGATTCTAGGTAACAGTGGAGGAGTCCCTAGACCAGTTTCTAGGGAATAGTTGGGGTTTGATGTAGGGGTTGATACTTGCCAGGAATGTCGATTCCCATGCTGAATTAGAACAACAGCAATGTGTACAGTAACTCCAATACTGTGATCACCCTAGAAAGGGAAAGGAACACCAAGTCATCCAATTGCCAATGCTTAGTGATGCCAGGTGCATAAGAAGCCAAAGAATAACTTTCCCCTAAAGAACAAAAGGAAAACTGAGCTCTGAACGTCAGCCCTGATGTGGCAAAGAACAGTGTTAAGGTTCTGACACTTACTTGCAAACTAAACTAGTGAATGTGTTTTGCTGTTGGAGGTGATGCTGGAGGAAAACAGTGCAGAAGCAGTGTACGCTGATGATGCACTCTTCCAGTGGGGAAAGGCAATGCTGGAGCATGACCAGCCACAGGCAGATTGTGGTGCCCCTTGCACAAAGGTAGTGCTGGAGGGGAAAAAGGGTATTTACTCTCTAGGCTCTACCGGTGTTGTCAACAGACAGGAGCTCTGGAAGGAAGAAAGGAGGGATAAGGAGGGAAGAACAGGTGTGAGATGGCCCAGGAAGGTGGGCAAAGAAAATGAAGGAGCAGAAGGAGGGTAACAAAACTGTGGTGGATGCACAAGAAGGTAGAAAACAGTCACTTCTTAAACCACATGTCCTGTGCAGGCTGGTTAAGAGTAGCACTATAGTTCCAGAAGGTAGAATATTTTGGGGTAAGAGTAGAAGACATGACACCACCCCCTTTTCTGCTCAGGGAAACCAAGTGATTATGATTTGAAGCACTAAGGATGAAGGTTATAGCATGAGGCCTTTAAGCAGTGATAAGTAAAAATAAACTATCATCTATATGTTCTTGCTAGCATGGATTTGTTCTCAATCACTGAGCTTTACAACTTGCTTTGAGCACAGTGGTGCTCTGGGTGCCCTGGGTCAGCTCGCTGCCAGAGCTGATGCTCTGTTCCTCCCATTAAACTCTTTGAGTTGGATTCGTGGCCAGCTCCTCACAACTCTGGTGTTGGCACCACTGTGCATGACGCACTGCCCAGGCAGGACTCACTGCAGCAGCACTAGGAGCAACTTGGTGTAAAACAAGAAGCATTGAGTTTACAGGAGAGGTGGAGGCAAGCACATTTTTCCTCTTGGAAGACCTGACCTAACTGGGAAGTCTTTTCTCCAGCATGGTACAGCTGAGAGTAGTGTAAAAGTGGCCTGGTTTCAAAAGAGCAGCCAGCCTATGCTACCAGGCGCTCTCCCTGATGGCTAGCTACCACCTGAAGTGTGATCTTCAAATGTCATGCAAACATGGCAATAGCAGGAGTAAATAAGCAGTCCTGCTAGTAGGAAGCTTATGAACCTGTCTTCTTGCGCATTTGCATCTCAGTAGCCTCTGTGAGTCTTCTCATTCAAACATCTGAGCTTTGGGATCTTTTTCTCTCTTCTCTAGATTTGAACATATCCAGTGAAGCTAAGCACATATTACAGCTTTATCTCAAAAGGCGCCAAGCTGGGGGGCTCCATCTGGCTGTATGTTTCATGACAGTTAATAAGATGCAAATACCTATTCAGATCTCTGTGCTCTTTAACTGTGCTGGTCAACAGGTTGGAAATTAAGGGGACACGGGGAGGAGGAGTTAATTAAAGAATGAGCTCTGGTCTAGATCTAGGTGATCGGAATGCTTTGTCAAAGCCTGCTGCTAGGCACTTGGGCCAGCCGTTCTCCTGGTGTCCCAGCAAACAGTTGCACCGTACCCTTGCAGCTCAGAGGAAGCGGCAGCCATGTCGCAGGGGTGTCAAGCAGAGGCAGAGCCTGGTTGCTGCCCCTGCTCGGGCAGATGTCGGCGGAAGTGGACCAACACGCCTTGGCGCTGGGTTGCTGTGAGAGTTTCTCTGGGCCACGGTGCCAGGTTCCTCGTGTGCAGAGCTGTATCTCGCAGTGCAGGGACAGAGCAGCTCCAGGTTGGAGCGCAGCAGGATGTCTAGCTAAACTGGAGTGGGCCTAGAGCTGTGGACGAGTCATGGATCTTACCTGGAAACTTGAAGAACGGGTAGGACCTATCTGATGTCTGCCACGATAGCAAGAAGTGGGCTGTGCCACTGGGATATTTCTGCTGTAAGGAGCCAAGAGAGCATCTGCATTTCCGAAGCAAGCAGGGCTGGAAATTACCTGCTCTGCAGGGTGCACGAGCTGCACCAGCAGCTCCTGAAACTCAGGGTGGTGGAACTGACTGTACTGGCAACTGTGCGAGGTTGAAAGCAACATTGAATTTTAACAATTAAAAAAGACAGCTGATGCTCCTCTTTTCCATGCTGATGTAAATTAGGAGTAAGCTTACTGAAGCTAACAGAGCTACGCTGGTGTGAGAGAAGAAGTGAGCGTGGTATGTGCACTGTCTCTGCTCATTAGCCTCTCTTCTGGTCTGAAGCGCTGTCCTGTTCTTACGTGTTGCTGCTTACTTAGCTCACTGCAGCTGCGTCGAGGCTGTTGCTTTGTGAAAGTAGCATATTTACTAGCATGAGCTAAGGTAAAGACTGCTTTACTTAAAATGTTAAATTTGAACTTAAAAGTTGCATCATTTTCAAAAAAAAAAGTGTACTAGGTTTGTATTAACATAATACCTCTATTCCTCTAAAGATACGTTTTCCTTGACCTACCGTTTTTGTTCGCAACTTTCCAACACACTCGCTCAAGAGTGGGAATGTTGGCAAGGGCTTTGAGAGACAAGTTTGCCCTCAGACTTGGAAAATCATCCAGATAATCTGCTCTCCAGGCGGAGTGCCATAGGGGCCGATTGCCTTTCCAGCAGCTGGCAATGAGGAGGTAGGAGCCTTCACGGGGCAGCTGATAAATACACAGAGAAAACTGTAACTTGCCGTTGAGCTTGGAGGCAAAGAGGGGAGAGGTCCGGGCTGAGGTGCTGCAGCCGATGGGAGGGCGGAGAGAGGTTGGAATGGAGGGGAAGAGCTTTGCTGCGTTCGTTTATAATGTTTTCCTGTTGAAATCTGTTTTGCTTACTGTGGCGTTTGCAAAACACTTGGAAGCAGAAAAGATGATGGCTTTGGTCTGCAAAGCGCCGTGTCCGTGCAGCCCCGCGGCGGGGCGGAGGGCTCCTCGCCGCGCGTTTCCCGTGGGCGCGCTGCACTCGCCTCGCGTGGGTGGCGCTGGACTCGCGGCTGCTCGCCTCCGTCCCACGCTCAGCGCTGACCTAGAAACGCTTCCCTCGCTGCAGCCCCGCTGCAGGACAGGAAGCAACTCGGAAGCGGAGAGAAGGGCTGACAGCTACGCACACCTGCCTGTTATCATGTTTCCTATTTTCTGCACTTTGAGTTAATTGCTTATAAAGGGTAGTATTTTCTGCAACATTTTGATTTCTGTTAATACCACTGATACTTGAGAAGGTGTCTGACAGATGTTAATTTATTGGGAAACAGGCTTTTTAATGCCTATTGTAACTGAGTTATGTGCTAGACATTGCCGCCGGTCTAATGCAGCATAGTTGTGCTTTCAGAGTTCTTCATTAGCCTCTCTGGTTGTCACGTTTTGCAGCCCAAAGATTAACTTCTCTGATTAAATTACTTCATGCAGAAAATGCCACAATTCAAAATGAGAACAGGTAGATCTCGTTGTGTGCCTTATTTTCCAATACTGAGTTCAGGCAGAATCCAAGCGTTACCAAAGGTTTGTATGAAAGTGTCTCTCTGAAGAAAGACAAAGAGTAAATCAGGCAAAACTAGCAGCACCTAGCAGGATTTTATACAATTAAAAGTATCCATTGGAATCCACTATGGGAGGAGCACTGTTCTGACTATTTCATACATTGACTACTTTATACATTAAACAAAGATCATTATAAACTCTGAATCTTCATGTCGCCACATGCACTTTGTGTCTCTAGAGGCTGTTGCAGTCCTTCCTCATACAAGTAGCCACGTGGGCTTGCAAAGTCAGAGTCTGTTTAGGAAAGAATTTATAGCTTTTGGGGTTTCTTTGGTCAAACATAGACTCTCAATGTATGGAGRAGAAGCAGAGATACTGTCTGTAATGTCGGTGCAATACCTAGAACTACAGTTTTTGAAACCATGAGCATTTGAGGTCCAGGTGCACAAAATGTGGTGCATTGAGAATCGAGAGGTAACGCAGGAGGAATGTTTGGGGCAAATAACTACTAGACAGAATAACCATATCCATAGTATAATAATACAGAATCTGTCCTGAAACCTGGTATGTGCATTGTCTTTCTAGTCCCTCGCTAGCTTTGCAGTCCTATATACATGATGAGAGAGGATGCTTTTTAAGCAAGTTAACTGAATTGGCTTAACAGCCCCTTAAATTCCTGTAGATCTACTTTGCAAATTTGTTTTAGAAAAAAAAAATCTCTGTACAGTCTAAACTTTCAGAGCRCCAAACATAAATAATTTTGTCACACTGGTTGTTTCAGTGAAGCCAGTTTGATTACCTAGGTCCTTAAAGTCACACACACATTCAAGTGACTTGTTGATTTGAGATACCTAAATCTCTGTACATAATAAAGTATTCCCCGACACCTCATCATGTCCAACTTTAGAAAAAAATCCATCTTCCTCATTAGGAGCTTTTCCATTCCCCCTATCAATTCTTTGGTCTTTTTCTATTTGATATAGCAACCACTTTATGCAGATAGTTTTGTAAAGTTTGCAAATATAAAATGAATAGCAAATACCAATTTATTCTCAGTTTAAAGCGTCTCCTTTCTTTTATCACACACACAGGATGTGTAACAGAGAAATAACGATCAATATGGTGAGAGCTTATAAAATAGTCATTAGAAAAATCATTTCAAGAGCTAGCAAAATGAAAATATGTGGGGTTATTTTCCAGAAAAAAAATGTACCCTTTTCTCTATTCATTTTATATTCAACAGCTACCCTATAGGAACAACAGTTTGACAATATTATTGTTTTGGAAATTAGGTACTGAAGGGTTGTTTTCTTCGTGATTTGCAACATATAATTGTGCAAGGAAGAAAAAGATCCCATACAAAAACTGCACTTCCTCAGATCAACGTGAAAAGTATCTGCTCTGAAACTTCATTACGAGAACGCCAAATGTTCCCTCAATAACAGCGCCTATGGCAGTAGGAACTTTATTGTAGTTTCCCTTAGCAAGTGTTGATGGATTTATGGAGGGCTTCATTAAATATAGGCTTAAAGGATATCCGCTATCGCCCACTTGTCAAAAGAAAAAATAATATCAAAGCCATCCGTGCAGATCAGAGATGCAGGTGTTAACAGTGCATTATAATCTGGTAGTGTTTAACTCGCCAATTAATTGCAGTAGTCTTGTCTGAGTTCAGACATTTAAAAGATAAATTTAAAAGATGAATGCATCTTGTGTAGACGTAGGGCACATGTACAATGATACCGTATTGCTAATGATTCTTGATTTGGCATCCCGGTTCATGTTTGTGCTTCTCTTACAAAAATGCTCCTTCCTGCAGCTGTTAAGCCCCAGGAATGGGCTGCTCTTGCACATGTTTGTTCTTTTTTTTATTGGTCCGAGTATGCTTCAGTACTGCCTTGAGAAAAAGCGATGCTTTGCGTCACCAAACCCGCCCGTTTCCTTCTCATTTTTAGAGTGAGCAGCGTGGGGAACCAGCGCAGCGCCCGAGGCTGCCGGCTGCACAGTTAATGCGCGAATGCAAGGCTTCAAGCCCCTAGCAAGCAAATCGCGATGCCTGCGCGCTGGCCTCTCCTTGCGAATGGTGAGGCTGCAAAGTCAGCTCCGAAACAAAGCTGGAAACACCAAATGCACTGGCCTAAAGGTTCAGACACAGAAGGTGCATCCTCGTATGCGTAAAACATGCACATATGAGATCAGGTAATAATAGGCACAAATAAGAATGTCTCAATTTACGTGTGCCTGAATTGCCTCTGCAATCACAAATGTTTGTGCAGCCAGGACACACCTCTGGTTTGAGTCATCTCTTTAGATGTCAGAATTACCTATAATTTGGTAGTCATGTTTTGAGAGAAAAATGCCATAAACAAAGTAAGCAAAAGTGAATGTAGTTCAGTACCTCTCACTCCAAAATTGAACTAGCCTTCCAGAGTTAAAAAATCAAAACCAATGCTGTTATTTTCACCTTCTGCAGTGTTCATCAGGCAAAAGCAAGGAAGGAGTCCTATGCATAAAAGATGCAAACATTCATTTACTAGCACAGCTAAAACAGAAAACATATAGCATGTTGTCCTAGATAGGTAACAAGTAGAATTTGCAAATGCACCATCAAAACTAACATCCTTTGGTTTCAGTGGAAAACTATCACCTAGAACTAGCTCCTTGGATGAATTTAGGCACCCACCTATAATACCGTTTATTACTTATATGTTCTTTATTCCGTGGAGGTAAGACACCTGGATCCATTTCAGGATCCATGAAACACTTTGGGAGGCATGACCTGGGGGTGAGAAGCCAGTGATGGAGAGAGGAGGAAGCAGAGCAGTGAGGAAGAGGAGGAGGAGGAGGAGGAGGCAGGCCCGGGCAGCACAGGTGCAACAGGGAGGTGGGGGGACGGGCGGAAAGGATGAGGCGGGAAGGCTCACCTCCAAAGGGCTGGGAAACGCTACAGTAAAGGCTTACTTTATTTTTCCCAACATGCCAGCAGTTCAAAACATTGGGAATCTAATGCGTGTGTATAAACCACTGAGTTTTTAGCAGGAGTTCAGTTGATTTCTCAGTACTTACTCTGCATGATTTGGACTTTGTTCTCATTAAGTCATGTGAAATGGCTGGACATAAAAATTTGATTTAGACACTCACAGCTAGTCAGTCATGCGCATAGACAGTTCATTGCCAGACCAGACTTCTAGTTGTCTTTGCAAACTCGCGTGGCAGACACAGGAGACTGATGAGTATTCAGTGCAGCAGATACAGTCCTGCCGGCAAAACTAGTGCACTTGCACTGTCTGCTATGGAAAAAGGTATTAAATCATTCTAATCAGTACCGAGTAGTTTCTTACAACCCTTTTCGTTAAAAAGAGGAGCTCAGCCTTGGACTTTCAAAAAAAAATTTTTTTTTCTGTTTTTAAACARGATATATAATTGTACAGTGATAAAGACACTAATAGCATTTGGTAAAGTCTCCCTACAGGACAGCCTCAGAAGTTGTAGATCAAGTGGTTCAAAACTGGTGCTAAGACAAACCATTCAAGGGGAAAAAACATTAAAACCCTACTTGCTGTGGGATTAATTTAATCATCTGGGCAAAAGAAACCCTGGAGCGAGGCAGGGACTAAGAAAAGCAAAACAATAGGTAATGATTTAAAATTATGAAAACTAATTAGGTCCTTTTAATTAGCAGTTGTACAGTATGAATTCTGCAACATGTAAGGCTTGCTTGTGAGCTCAAGTCCTGTGCTTACAAAAATTGAACATCAGAAAAATAAGCTGGGGCATCAGAGGAACCAAAGTAGATTTTATTTCACTTGATTGAACAAATCCAACTTCTTAGTCTGAGGCTGGAAGCTTTCCTTGGGGGACTCCATCTCAACAGGCAAATGAAAAATGCTTCACCCCCACCCCAAAACCAAAGGCTTGGAAACCTGGGGAGCACGAATCTGCTGCGGACTGAGAGGTCGCCTGCAGAGCTTCGTGGCGAAGCTACCGCGATGCAGGCTATATGTTAAGGAGTGGGTTTAGCCCACTGGGCTACAGCCTAGCCTAGTCTAATCTTTCACTGTGATTTTCTAAMTAAAAATCAAAAGCGTTACAATTCGAGCCAGAAATTTAGCGTGCCCGTAAAGAAGGCGCCGAAAGTTTGTTTGCGGCCTCGGGTGCCACGGTGGTAAGTCTGCAGGCTGCAGCATGATAGTATCGTTTCTTCTATCGCTACGGCTCGATTTCTGTCGCTGATGCTATATGCGTTTTCGCTGCTTACACAGCGCTGCGTGAGCCTGGGCGCACGTCCCTTCCCTCCGCCGGCAGCGTGCCTGGCTCGCGCGCCGCTTCCGCCAGCCAGCTGCTCTTGGAGGGCAGAGTTGGGTAAAGTGCAGAAATGGCAGAAAGGAAACATTTCTGCTCCATCTGCAGGAGGGATGTGATTCGTTTCTGTCCTGAAAGGCAGCAACATCGAGGGCCAAAATGTGATGCTTAAAAGTCCCCTGCCACTTTTAAATCTCGTGTTTGGTGCCACTTCCAATTCAAAGAAAATAACACTGACATTTGAGAGGTTTTATTTCAGTTACAGGCTGAGCCTCAAGTCTTGAGGTTATGATTATTATTTAAGCCAGTTCTAAAGCATCAGACCAGTGGTTTTGTGGCAATGGTGTTTTCTCACATAACAGTTTTGGTCAAGTATAATATCCTGTTTAGGTTCTTCGGCTGCTGCTCTTACTAAACTATCACTTAAAGTGAATTTTGTCATCTGTATCCTTCCTCTCATTAAAAAAAGTAATAATAATTTTAGATCTTCACCTAAATACTGAGAAAAAATGGAACAAACATGTTTCATGAGCTGGAATGTTTATGGGAGGAGAAGGGATTTCTATTTCAGTGGTCCCCATAAGTGGATAAGAAATGTAAGATCGATAAGAGTAAGGAACTAAAACATGATATAACCATGTTGAAATAGAGTCTAAAAGTCAGTTCTACAAACAGTTTTTATAAAAAAAAAAAAAAACCTGCCGTAGCTAGAACGGCATTAAAAATATCTACATAAACATTCTTTGTATTTGTGCCTGAAACTGGTATAACTTTTCTATTAATTATGTTGTTGAAATGTCCTCATTACAAAACATCAGGATGAYTCTGCTTCAACTGAAAAGGAAAAAATTTAAATGACAGTTGCAGTTTTCGTGCTGTTGTAATCCATAGTATGACCTGAGCTGTAACTCGGTGAGAGTAGGAAATAAAACAAAGCTATCCAGAAATTCTGATAGGACTTGCTACTCTTTGCTGGTCTTTTTTTTTTTTTTAAACATATGTAGTCTTTGCATCTTTGCTTTTGGGTTTTTTTTTTTAATAGTCTTAATTTTTCACTGGGAAAATACTGACTATCATTTAAATTACTTTGAGTCCAGTTGAAGATACAGACATCTCTCATCTGAAAAAAAAATCAGTCAGTTTGGTATACACTATGCTGGAAAAATGTTCTTTATGGTAGATCCAATTATAGCATTAGTGAGATGCTAATCAGATTTGTCATTTAAATGTTATTAGTCTACATCCCTCTAACTTTTGGGCACTTTCTGCCAAAGATGAAAGATCTAAGAATTAGCATTTGTGGTTCCACTGCTTTTGCTTTGGAGCAATTGATTTTTTTAACAACAGTATAGATAGGTATGCCCCCTGCTCATGTTTCTCTCCATGCAACTACAAAGCAATTGTATCTCTTCCATAGGAGAATAATTGTATTTTTTGAAATCAGTACTCATTAAAGACTAATAAATTATTTTCTAAAGAGAAAATTCAACAACAAAACTTGTGGGCTTACATGGTTTTCTTACAAACTTAACATTGCAATCAGATGGTCTAATCATACCATATAATGTAAACACGAAGGACAGAAGCTGCAGGTTATAAGCTTTTGGGGACCGGTGCTGTATCCTTCCGAACACAGCACACCTTTACCTTGACTCCAACAGAGATTTTAAAATGTGTCATTTAAATGCCTCAATTGTCATATTACCATAAACAACGTGCTTGTATAGTATTGTTTAGTTTACGAAGAGACTTATAATTTTTTATCATGCGTTTTTCTTGCCCAGAGTCCCAAGATGAAAGACATGTGGCAGGCAAGTACATTGTAAGCAATRTAGCCTGGAAACAGGAGTGCTTTCTACTTTTTAGCACGTTAAAGAAACAGTGATTTTGAACTGACACTAGGGCTTACTCCCTTATTCTCGGCTCTTGGTCCCCGTGATTGTGGTATTTTAGTTCAAGAGAAAAATGAGCAATTTCGATTGCCTGCGTAGGGTGGCCAAGCGCTGACAACCAGGGGCAGCAGGCAGGCGAGAGAGGCAGTCGCAGGGACCGAACAAGACACCCATTGTAAACAAGGCTGCTGCAGCATGGTGAGTCTTTGCCTAGGAGACGTATCCAAACAGCTTCTTTGTTTTAGGAAAGCTCTGGCTGACCGTTTGCACGTGGCAGCTGGCCTTGCGCTAGAAAGAGGTTCAGATTGTGTGGGGACCGGGACTACAGTGTAGGACGCCGAGACGGATATGTAGATCTGACTAGTTTATATGATCCTTATCTGCACCGGGCATTTCCTCCATCTGTGTAAGTGCACTGGTGAAAATCTTGGTGGTTTTGAACAAGAAGATGCTACACTGATAAAAAAGACAGTCTATACTGACCTTGTGCACCCATGGGCACCGGCCAGCATAGACAAGGCTTCAGTTAGAGAAAATATCTAACAACCATGCGATGGTCCCTCAAGAGGCAAGTCCCGCTGAAGAAGTTTCTGGCCCAGGCCCTGGTCCCCCTGAGGCCACTGCCCTTGTTCAGCTGCTGGTAGCTGTGCTCAGCGTTGAAACGGTAACCGGGTCTGACTGAAATAAATAAATAAATGAGCCCTCCCGCGCAGGTGTTTTTTATGAAACCAGTCACTTTGCAGGTCTGATTTAGAGCTTAGCCACACAAAGCAGTAAGTTTTACGGGGCAAGGAGAAGAGGGAAGAAATGATATGTAAGGGGTGGGGGCTGGATCCTCATCAACCAAACGTGAAACCGTAACACAGAACCAGAGCCTAACGAGTCACACAATCTGAAAGCAAATTACTATTCTTTGTTATTATTGCTGTAATTTTCTCAACCACTTTTTGGTTTTCCTCTCTGACTTTAATCAAGCTTCCACTAGGCTATCGTCTCAGTTGCTGGTGGTTGACTGGATATCATTAACCCTGTGAGGCTTCCCTGTTTGTGGTTTTTCTAGATGTAACTTAACATCCCACATTTTAAAAGGGATGTGTTAAATGATTTGACCAAAATTTTTCATCATAATATTGCTAGAAAAGTATGTATCATTTAAATGGGACCATTACAGTATCAGTTTGTAGTCTTCCTTATGAAATGCATTTTGACTGCTGGGAATTTTGTTTTCTCGTTTAAATGAAGAACAAGGTCAACAGCATGAAAACYGCACGTGCTGGAGGTTGGGAGGGTGTACGATTGCTGAAGGGTCCCTTTGCTTTCCCCTGGGGTGCAGCAAAGAAGAATGTGAAGATATGGAGATGGCAGGAGTGAATGCAATGGTGGTAGAAGAGTTGGAGCAAAAGCGCAGATGGATGGATGGAGAAGGCAGAGGGGAGTCAAGAGACAGGCTGGACAGAGTTTAGCTGGGACAGGAATATGAAGCAGCTGGTGGGAAAGAATCAGGCTGCGTCCAGAAGCCTGTCTGGCAAAATACAAAGTTTATCAGGCCAAGCACATATACACTGGTGTTCAAAAAGTCTCCCATTAAGTACTGGACTCCTGAAGCTCAATCTGATTCGTATACTTATTTTTAACGAATATTTAGTGTCTGTAATTGTAAAGGAAAACTTCAAGTCATAAACCGAATGGAAATGCTGGAGCAATTTGTGCTGAATTTGCAGCAGAAGTAACAATACAGCTCAGATGTAACTCATTTACTTCTGTCTAGACCTTCCCTTATTTGGCCAAGTAATACAAAATAATACTACCTTTAAAAAAAACCCAACCACCTAGCGTGGTCAGCCAGTTCTTTTAACCAAATCAACCCAAGCTCAGCGCACTGCTACGCTAAGCCCCACTCTAGGCTTGGCCCAGCAACTGGCTCAGAAACACCCCAGCTGCTGAGCAGCGTCACCCTGCTGGGGTGGAGAGGCTCCCCCCTCCGGTGGGGCAGCTCGGCTCCGGCAAGGAGCAGCCGGGGCCACGCAGCCAGGCTCCTCCGTCGCTGTTGCCTGCATCAGGCCCCAGAAATGAGCGCTGCTGGGGCGGGTGGAGGTCACTGAGCCAGAAGGGTGCGGGAAGCTGCCCTGTAAAATTTGGCTGTGTGTGGCGGGTAGGGGAACGGCTAAAAGACGGGGAGATGGGACTTGCACCTTCAAGTGTCTTTGATGCGCTGGCTGCCAAGGGCCATCGCGCGCACCTTTCACCCTGGGTGGCGTGAGAAACGCGGAGGACCGCGCGTGCAGGGCCCACTGCGCTGGGACGGCCGTGTTGGCGTAGCCGTGCTGAGCCCCGCGAGCGACCGGGCGGGCCGCGGAGGTGGGGGGCAAAGGAGCTGGGCTGGAGCGCACGGAGGGCGGCAGGCCCGGGACGAACCGAGGGGCAGGGGAGCGGGTGCGCGGTGGGGGCAGCCCCGAGGGGACACGGCCCCGGGCGCTGGAGGGGAGAAAAGCAGAGCACGTGCCGGCCGGCCTGGGCCGAACCGGCCTGGAGCAGCCGAGCCGAGCCGAGCCGAGCCGAGCCGAGCCGAGCCGAGCCGAGCCGAGCCGAGGCAGGTGGCCGGAGCGAGCCGAGCGCAGCCGAACCGGGCCGGGCAGGGCCGAACCGGGCTGGGCGGA
>NW_020447195.1:3693436-3772923 GCF_003343035.1 Apteryx rowi | reverse complement strand
AGAATCACGTTGGACCGCAAATAGCCTGTATAATTCTGTAACAAAGATGTGTAGCTAAATGCGGAAGGCACCGTTCAACTGTATCGGTTGAAGCAACACAATGTCCTTGCCTGTGGGATGTTACAGCATCCTGGGTGTGGGGTGTTTTCGTACAGTGTCCTAGGTGTGGCATGTTTTTTTACAGGAGATACATGTTTACAGTGGTGCTCYCATGCCACCATAGGGGGTTAAATAGGGAAAAAGATCCTTTCATGCCATTTCAGTAAGAAATTGCGCTACTATTCAGACAAGTTGGTTTGYATACAGTGGGGTGTACAGGGTATTCAAGTTACCTGGCTGTCAATTATTGCAGTACATGATTTGTCCCTGGATCATATGTGTTTTTAGGTGTGGTGATTGATATTAGCAAAATAACCCAAAATCTCAAAGGAAATCGTGACTTTTGAAACAGAAGAAAGTTGATATTTTTCCTTGTTCGTTATGGGTTTTGTTGACAGTTTTGATTCAGATTCTTCTAATTGAAATTRCTCTACATAGCTTATTCACTGACAGAACATGGTTTCTAAAATTGCTATATAATACACCAGGTTGTACTGCGGGCAGGGCTATGACATATGTGTGATGCAGCAAATGCCTCCCCCCGCTGCAGAGCGTGCAGCGCCGGGCTGTCCCCAGGGTGCAGCTACCTTTGCAGTAAGTTTGTTGCATCAGTTACGTGATGGGGAGGGAAGTGGAGGCATGAGAAATTTCCAAAGTTTCCTGACAGATTTGTTGCCATGAAGTTCTCTGGTGTCCCCAAAGCCCCTCGTAGGTATTATGATGTGGCTAGCAATGTCTAACAGAAATCACCATGATCTAACCTAAGTTACAGTTCATTGGTTGTGGAGCCCTAACTGGTTAACAGTCACAGAGGTGGTAATTCCTGTGTTAGCCAGAAATTTTGATAATATAAAGTTCTGAAGGAAGATGGCTTGGGATTTTTCTTAATAGTAGTCTGAATAACTTGGATTTTTCTGTCTGGTGTGGTAAGTTTCCTGTTTGAAGATAGGACTTATCACACATACTGGGAACTCTTGTCTTATTGCTGAGGAGCCTGCAATATGTTAGTTAGTTGATCAAATGATAGTGTGTATAGCAAAGCATCTAAATAGAGCAAATCCAAAGCAGGTTATCCAAGTTATAAACCTAAGGAGAARTCAGTCAGTGAGAGTCACTGATATCAGATGCAGAACAGAGAGAACTGGGAATCTTAGGCCGTGATCATGACTTTTCTTCTGTTCCCTTAGAGAAAAACACAGACCAAAGCACTTGTAAGTCACTGTCCTTCATACACGTGAAAACCCAGCGATAACCAAGTCTCAAAAGACTTCACCTTAACACAGCCCCGACTGCAATTTCCATTGTTTTCCTCAGACAGGGATCATCTTGTCTGTCCAGCCCTCTGGAATGGAGAACAGATTTCTGTTCATGTACTGAATGACTTAATAGAAGTCTTCCTGTATGTTAAGAAAGAAATAAAAAATGCTTAGTTCTCATGTAGGCAGTGAAGGGCAGGTGTCATCCTAGCAAGGCTTTCGTTATAGCCTTGGCCTCTAGCTTACTTTGAAGAGAAGCCGGCAAGGAACTTGCACTGTAGACTTGCGGAGATAAGTGATGGTACGGACAGCTGTGATACGTTTAATAAACCAGTGAGAGTGGTGGTTATCTGTTCCTGAGCATGGCTTTAACGTGGATCTTCCTGGCTGCCACCAATGGGTAAGCGCTAAATTCTGCAGCTGTATTCCTTGAACTTGGCCATGTTCTTCAAAATGCTTTGCAACACTCTGAAAACCACTATATGCATATGCCGGTTAGGAAGGAAGCGTAGCATTAAGTGCTACAGGAATGCTGGTGGTGTGGGGCTGAGCTCAGACAGAAAAGCTGCAAGTTCCTGGAGCACCCAGATGCTCCATTCGGCGTATGACATGAGATTTTCCCTAAATAGCTGATGGTCTCAGCCTGCAATCCTGCAAGGCTTTTCTGAAACCAGCAAACTGCTGTGCAATGTAAAAAGGCCTTGATCCATAAACGTGTGTGTGTGGGGGGGGACTAGGGAATGAGGCAGGGAAGGAGGAGGATTCCTGCGAGACTTCATGCGGTCGTTGCACAGGATGCGTGTGCATGCTCTCTGGGTCTATTTAAAAGGACAAATTCCATTTCCAAGCGAGCAGAGAGCGTGGGGAGCTCCTGCCCCGGGTCTGGCTGCATGTGGGAGTGCCTCCGTGTGCGCAGAGCCGGGCGGCTTTCCCGCAGGCGGGCTGCTCCGCACCGACGCCGGCGCTGGGTGGGAAGGGCTGGGCTGCAGGAATAGCCTGTCTCCTTGCCCGTTCCTGAGGCGCTCCAGCTGCACAGTCATGCCGGTGGAAACCGGGAAACGCTCAAATAATGTGGATATACATAGGAAGGCTAGCTGGTCATGCACACCTCTGGTATTTTTTTATCAGTAGGAGAAAATAAAACTTATTTATATGCTTTTAAAATAATGAAATGAGGCATGTTTGTATATTAAAGATGCCAAGGACTGTTGCTGAACAGCACAGCCTGTGAGAAACACTGAAACATCATAGAAGAAATGTGATTTTTGCTTTAGAAATGAGAAAATACATTGATGAACTGCAGTGCTAATTTGACAAATACTACCCCAATATTAGGAAAATGAAACACATTTCTTCATTAGGTTTGTTTTACATGAAAAATGCTTATGAAAGCATTTTTCATTTTCTGTCTCAAACATTTCTCTATAAAACATGCTGCATTTATAAATAAATACTTTTTTTTCTTGCTCATGGCAGTTAACCTAGCATCTCACGATCCATCTGTCAGGTTTCTGTTTCTTGCACCGTCACACAGGAGACCTTTGCTCTTCACCAGCTCGCGTTCATTCAGATCCTTGTGCAAATTAAGGGCCACGTCACCGATAGGACTCGAAGTTGGGAATACAATTCACAGKGTTAGATGTTTTTCAGTGGTTGTGGTTTTGTTTTGGGGTTTGTGGTGTTTTTTGCCAAGTTGCGATTAAACTGTGAATAACAGTGCTCTTTAAATATCCCGTATAAGCTCTCTTCATATACTTTTCACATTCTTTTCATAAGATATTTGTTAGAAAAAATTCATGGGGTACAGTGACTTGCTAATTTACTGCACATCAGGGGCTACTACAATATTGTTCAATACTTCAGTTGCAAAACAGAGATGGAGAAATATCTTGTGAATTCCTAAACTTTTATAGAAAAACGCTCACATTTCTGTGACTTTGATTCCCATTCCTGGAAAGCGCATGCTAATTCTAGCAGCATCTCTGAACAGCAGTGAGGCAGTGAAGTAAACTTCTAGCTGTCTTTCTGAGTATCTTTTTTTTTTTTTGCCTTTTAAGAATGCAGTCATTTGATCTCTTGATGGTAAATATTTTGTTATCCTAATAATGTCAATATTGCTCCCCTGGCAGAAACCGCCAGCTTTCTCCGGTGTGACACAGCCCTTGCCCTGAAGAGAGAAACTGGAATCATGTGCTGGCCTGAGCAATCCCTTCCCTCATAATCCAGGTCTTTAAGCTTGATACCAAAAATAGGGATGGTATCCAAAGAAACAAGAGGTCACCCAACACAGCTATGCAAGTGCACGTAAAATTCCTTCTGGGAGGAACAAGTGAGTTAACTGGAAAAAGCTGATAACCACAATCTGAAAGGCTTCTTATTTAATGAGTTCTTGATAAGTACCAGGATAATCTTAAAACAGATTAGTGCGCTTGTTTGTGCATGATCAGAGTGTTTTATTGTTCCTGGTATCCAACTGACTTGACTTGTCCATCTGTTTTTTTGTTCCTGTTTAAGCTCACCAGAAGTCTTTGGGCATTTTCTTCGCCCTTTACTCTCGGTATGAGTTGTGGTTGTCTACAGTGCATTGCGGATAGAAAACCTGTTTTGTCATCCTAGCAAGCGGGCATCCTAAGTCTGGTATTAAGCAGCACGACCTAAGACTTAGCACCCTAAGCCTAGCCGCGTCTCCCAGCAGTACGAGACCTTGGCAGGCGTTTCAACGGGCTTCTGCTGTGGCTGCTGTGACGGCAGGCCAGGCGCAGGGCGCCGGGGAGGGAGCGCGGGCCTGCGCCCTGCGGGCTCCGCGCACAGCCCGGGGAGCCTGGCGTTCGCCCACTTGCAACACCAGCACGGGCGAGACGAGAAGCGTTGGGGCGATGACGGCGTGCACGTGTCCCCGGTCTTGGTAACGAAAGCTACCCTTGCTCTGTTAGAGCACTAATTGCGGCTGTAGCCTCTCCTGTTTGTGTAAAGCACTTTGTAAGGATCGCAGGTGGAGCAGAGAGGATTTTAAAGCAGAACTAATGCGTTTAAATGCATTGATGGCACTTGGCYGTCTGTGGGGAGGAGTAACTGTTTGCCTGCAAGAATGAGCCCATAGTTCTGCGTGCGAGAAATGTCTGTTTTCTTGCCATGAAAATCTCTCCATTTCTCCATTTCTAACTTATTTCAGCAAGCTGTGGACTGGCACTTGCACAACTAGTGTGCGGAGATAACTGTCCCCACTTAACGTTCCTGGCAGCGCTGGGCTCGCGCTGTGGGTTTCTGCTCTGTGCCCACTCAGCAAAACATCGCCGGAGCGCCTGATGGTTGGGGGACGAAAGGGAAAAACAAGGTCGGGGGTAGATAAGAGTTAAATTCCTGTGCGGCTGGTTGAGTGTTTTGCTCGGCTCTGTAAATTGTGGAAGAGGCTGGGAGATACTGACGTAACGTGATGGCAGAGTTCCCCCCTCGACCTCCCTGCTAAGCTGCTGCACCGTGTGGCTTTATATTATTGCTGGTTGTAGTGTTGTTTCGTTAGTCAGATTAGCCCCCCAATTCCTCTATTTTGCAGGGAAATCTTTTGTTAAAAGGCTGTTTAGGAGCCTTTTTAGTATTGTAGGGAATGCTGGATATTCTGCGCTTGGGCATTGCTACTGCTGATAATCGTCTGCAAAAACTTGCTAGGCAGGAAGTTTTTCTATGTTTGTCTAATTAGCTTTTCAGTTTGCTTTCCCTGTAACTCAGCAGGTTGTGAAAACATTGCAACTTTTAGCCAGGAATTTCACAAAACTTATTTTTACACAGTAGATTCTCTCATGTCCTCTCTTGTTACTTAGAACTGTATAGTTTTTTGTTTGTTTGTTTTCAAGCATAATAGTAACAGAGAATTTGCAAGTTAAAGTTCCTATAGCAACAGGTTTCTATGTGATGGGAATGCTATGAGAGGTAATGCTTTTCCTTGCAAAGTGGGTGCTAAAGTTTGGGTTATTTCACTTTTGTGAAATTGCCTCCTACGTCCCTCTCTTTTGGGTGCTGTCAATATTGGGGGCTACCATCTCGGGTGCCTCATTTAGGTAAGCACATGGGTAAGTAGTTTTGCAGGACCGTGATCTTGTATTTAAGATATGGTGACGGGTGTTAGCATTCGTGGTATGTTGAATTCATAATATTTTGAAGAAGGCTAAGAGCAATTCAGTCATATGTAAACACTGGGCAGAGTGCATTCTTCTCAAGGCAAAACATTCTGCTAGTTTGTGGGGTTCATTTGTCATTTATATGTTTATGAAGAAAAATGCTGTTACGTTATTTTCTTCTTAAAACACCTGGAAGTCTACTTTGGGAAATTTAGATATTGGTTTAACAATCTTGAGAAATATTTGGATATTGATTTCACTATTTTAAATTTGTCTTTGGAACATATTGGTGAATTTTACTTTGTAAAAAATGAAAATCACAAATAAAATACTTATTAAATTATGGTAGTCCCCTGTTCAAGCCTTATCCTATTGTAAATATGATATAGGTATGTTGCTCTTTATTTCACTGTTGAGTAAAATCCCTAAAAGAGGCCCAGCCTAAAAGGTAAACAAAGGTGAGTGGTTTCAGATGTCTGCTTGCAAGGAGCTACTTGCTGTGTCTATAACTGGGAAGCAAGTTGTGTGTGATGAAACYGAGTGTGCAAACACCAGGTTTGCTCCCTTGGGCAAAAACCTCTTGTTTGGAGCTTTATAATAGAGGTCATTCGAAATTCAAAGTAGTTAAAACATGAAATCAAGGCTAATCTTTTGTGTCTTTCTCCATCACAAAAGAAGGAGAAATGATTTGTTCCATAGAGCAAATATATTTTCTATTAAATTGTGGTCTGAATACCACTGTTTTCACTATTTTCCTTTAAAATATAGTTGGGATATAAGTTACTCGTGAAGGTTTGTCTTGTCTCTTTGTCTGCAAACACAAAAGAGAGCAGTAATTTAAAGGTATCAAACTAATAAAAGATATTTTTGAAGTACACGAATTTAAGTGTTTAACACTGACTTTACTGCTTATGCCATGTAGGTAACTGCCTTTYTGATGTGGGTATTATACACAACAGTGCAAAGAAAGACCTTTTAGTTATTTTTTTCTTAAAGAGGAAAAAAGTGTTTGTAAACCAGACAGAACCTGATAATTTCAGGAGCAAGTGTAACTTTTGGGGGCTGGCTGCGTTTAGGTTACTGGTACGGATTATGTTTCTTAAGGAAATCAGAAACAACAATGATGGTGCTAAAGACCCTAGCAAGTCAGATGCCTCTTGTATGTACTTGAACAGTAACATATCTCCAATTATTTTATTCTGGTAATTTGGCCTAGCTGTTCACAGTCATCAGTGTTTTGAGTTGTTCACACTGCCGACTGTTTATTTTGGCTGGATTTTCCTGCATCTCCCCAGTTTTCTCTCCTTCAGCAGGTGAACTGTTTGCAAGTGAGGAGGGTTGACAGCCGTTGGGGGCGAATCCGTGTATGCTATAGCAGCAGGGTTGTTATTGAAATGTGGCAGACTTTAAAAGCACTCAGATGTCGGAATTCAGGATTTGACTTACCTGGAGCTGGTAAGAGACTGTTCTGCACCATGCAAAGTCTGTAATTCTGTATGCCTTCAGTACAAATGTGTGCATATGCTGCATAGGGCTCTGCAGCCTTGGCGGCACTTGAGCTTGAAAGCCTCTTTGAGTGACAAGATGTTTTTCCTCTGTTTGGGCAGCACCTTCTGCTCTTATGGAATCACTGCTTAGGTTGCTCTGTAGTATGGGCTAGAGAAAATTCACCTTTCAGGGCTCATCTGCTGCTTTCTGTGAGATGTAATGATGTCAGAACAGTAATTTGATTGAGCAAAATTCTTCTGCCTACTTTGAAAAGCTGGAGAGAAATTGCCTGCTAAGTCATACTCTTGTAAACTTAAAGTCCTTGCGTACTCGCATAGTACTGAATCAAATTAGGATATCTTTTCTTTACTTGTTTTTGGAAGCAGAGTTGTATTTTATTCCTCTTGTATGCTAAAGGAACTTACTTAACTAGTAAGACTTGTTTCTGTTCATTTGCATTCAGCACAGCATAAAACATAGAAAATGGTATCTTTGTATAAAACCACCTTGTCTAGGGCGAGTTGTAAACTTTGTTCATCATGCTACTATGTATCTTGTAGCAAGACACAGACTTCAAGAGCTGAATGCTTCCGGTACTTCCTTAAATAGTTACTTACTTCATTTCTTTCGGTTACATATGTATTTAACTCTACTTTTGCAGCAGAAAGCTCTGATTCAGGGCAGATCTTAGTATTGTTTTCCGGAAAGATTTTCATTAGAGCTCTGAAACTTTGCTTTATCACTCTGGTTGATAGTAGCTTTCCCCAAACATCAATGAAATTCGATAGGACTATTACTAAAGGAACAAGAGGGAGTGGGAAGAGATTGGCTTTTGGTAAGAAGCAGTGACAACAGAAAAATAACCCTTTTTTGGTCGGGGAGGTTACAATGCTTCAATTTTTGAAGAGAGAGACTATTTTCAAGTTTCCCTTGAGAAGCTGCTGGTAAGCCTTCACATCTTCCATGGGGTAACCTATACTCCATTGGATTCCTTACTCCAATAAGGATTCATCACGTCAAGTAATACAGGCGTGGGAGGGCTCCTGGCTCTGCCAGTGCTTTAACGGCACCGGTGACCCCATGCAAAGTTGGCACCGGCATCCAGGGCTGCCTGCCAGGAGCCGATGAGACTCAGCATAAAACATTCCTGCTGTAAGTTTGAAAGAGTATCGCGGTGCCTAGGCACGAAGGCTACTGTTCTCTCCAAGTGGAGCATGGCATTCCTGGCAGCCGCGGCGAGCAGCGGTCGCGGCTGCCGCGGGGCTGCCGGCACAGAGCGAGCGCGGGGCCCTTTGCAGGAGGGGCAGGGACGTGACGCTGGGCCGCTTGCTCCAGCGCGGAAGCCCTTGCTCCTCCTGCAAGGAATGCGTGCAGCCTGCGAGCAGATCTCATAGTCAAGTAAATGCATATTCTAGCAAAATGTGCAGAAATATGGGTGCTTACCAAAAGCAGTGCGCCATTCTGTGATGTTACTGTTGTTTCAACAGAGAATATATGTAACAGGAAATAGACTATATATATATATATATTTTAATACTCGAGTGGGTTTCAGTTGCTTAAAATAATTCGAAGGCAACAAAGTGAAGTTGCTGTGMTTTGAGCAGCTGCTGGTGTGTGCTGCCCGCAGGGTGCATGCAGAGGCCTTGGGGAGCAGTGTAGGCAGCCCCGGGGCTGAACTCCCCTGCGCCTGAACCGGGGCTGGGGCAGCAGCGCGGCGCTCCCCAAACAGGCACGAGCACAAGCTATCTCTGTGGAGGGAGAACAATTTCACCGTGAATTCTGAGCACTGAAAAATTGCAAGACTTATTTCAAAAATATTTTAAAAAATATTTTGTGAGGGTTTTTTTTTGAGTCTCTGGAGATACCACTTTTATCTTCATTTCATGTATTTCTCTGATATTAGTAGGGCCAAGAAAAGAACCTCAACAAAAAAAAAAAAAAAAAAAAAAAAAAAAGTGTTTCCTGTAACCTAATCCCTGCTTTTAGCTGAGGGAAGCAGCATCTAGCTGGAATGTTTATAGGCAACACAGTGACTCTCAAAACAGGGAATGCAGTTGTATCATGTATGATACCCAGCTGTGTGCTGGAGGACACTTTAGCGTGGATAGGTGCAATTATCTAAATTGGAGGGATGACGTGTTGCGTTTGTTGAATCTAGTAAGCTCCAGACCGCCCCGAGTGCGCTAGGGAAAGGTCAGCAGCCAGGCTGGCCTGGTTTGTAGCTGGGCTGCAGAGGCAAATGGTGATGGCTGTAAGCTCCTGGCTCAAACGCGTGCTCAGGGAGCTGCTCAGCTCGTGTTTGATAACCTGCATTTCAACCATCTCCCCGGCAGAGAAGAGGGTATCCTTCACTAACTGGGTCAGTTGTGGCAAAGTTGGTGTGGCCTTCAGGCTTTCCATGTAACTTTTAGTAAAGGACAGGAACAATGTTAAATAAATATCTTTAATATGGGCACGATTTGAGAAGGTAGAAAATCAGCATGCTATGATATGAATGTTTATATTTTACTTATCTTGGACAATTTCCTGGAAAACTGGCATGACAAGATTTAAAAACTAACTTTTGGAGCTAGGTAATTGAAACTTGATGAACTGCATGCTGATAGCTGCTCTTGTTTCATTAAATATTTTCTATTTTTGACAAAGTAGATGAAATTGCAGAAGAAAACAAGTACAAGAGAGGTTATATTGGACTAGTATGACTGAAAATAGCATGAACTTGTGCACTGATGGTGAATCCATGCAGCAGGTATTTGGGCTGCTGGAACTTGCTGCCTCCTCCATGGTACTGCAGGTAGAACAATAATCTCAGGAGCTAGAAAATGTGGATTAGTATAGATAAACTGGGAAACCATGACTGTGTAGCTGGATCTGTAATGCATGTCCTCTGTAGACAAGAATGTGTTATTCATCAGTAGATAACATATAATTTGCCATTAATATAAACAGAGCTAATGACTAGTAATACTACATGCAAATAAAATCAGTAGTCTTTTAATATCTATTTTTAGATTCCTCCTAACATTTCATTTCTTGGAAGGAATATAGAGTATTTTTACTTAGCAAGACTGTTTTAAGGGTAAAAATTCAAACATGCAACTGTTAAAACCTTGTGCTAAAAATTTATAGATAAGATTTCCATGAAGTAGGGATTGCAGGGAAGGAGAAGACTCTGTCCCTTCCTTAGGGCTTATTGGATCACTTTACAGATGTGCATTCCTATTTCAGTTCAGTTCACTGGTGGGAAAACAACCTTTTATTTGAGGGAGTTTTCATGTGTCACAAGGAAATAAAACAAATAATAAAAAGCACGTGATCATTTTTTTTTTTCATGGTAATTTTCTGGTATAAAAGCTACAATGCAGCATCAGTGTGAGGGGACCTTTCTGCCTGTGCCCCAGATCTCCTTGCTTTCTGAAGTCAATCCCATCCAGAGGTGGAAGCTCTTCCATCAGCCAGGTGGGAATGAACCTCGGAGCAGATGCTCTGCTCTTACTGGCCCATGGGGTAGGACATAGCAATGACCCGACTGACTCAGTTGAGTCATGAACTTGGTCCATGCTTCTCCACGCATCRGTTTCCTGAAAGTAAGCCAAGGAAACTGCACACCCACGCACTGCTCCAGGCACATCTGAGCACCGACACGTGTCTATGCAGCTCCGTACACATAGTTGCCCGTGTTTATTAGAGGGTCTAACACTGCATGAGATGTTTGCTCATAGCTCAGCAAGCTGCAAGGCAGGCGTGCAATGGCTCAGGCCAGCTGGATGTCTACATCTGGTAAAATGTTGAGGTCTTGGTTTTAAGATGCTTGTGATGTAGTAGATAATCGGCAGGTGAGGGTCGGTTAGTGAGAGACCAAGAAGTGACGCTCAGCTTGTGTTCGGCTCAGTTGGTTTGGGGTGTTAAGCGTGTGCAAGTTGGAGAAATATGGGTTGAAAATTAACTTTGCTCCTCCCGTAGGTGTTGCGAGTGCCTAAGATGCTGTGGGAGAAGAGACCCGAGGCCTCGTACTGTTTGGCTTGGCCACCCGGAAAAGAGAGACCAGAGGTACCCTCGCAATGTGATCAACAACCAGAAATACAACTTTTTTACTTTCCTCCCTGGGGTGAGTATGAACAAAGTCACTTCTCATCACCCTACCCTAATCCTTTCCCCATTTTCATTGGCTTTAGGGGGTACAAGAACAGAACCTGGAGCCAGAGGAGATAATGAACACTCTGGTGCCACACAGACCTCCTGCAAAAGCTGGCTCAGGGCACCAGGAAAGCAGACACATATTTAGTGCAGTGGGTTGCTAAGTGTGATTTAACGGTGAGGACCTTGTTGCCTCCCTTCCCGTGCAGAGGCCCTGAAATGCTGGTCATGAAGCTGTTGAGGGAGGAGTCGGGATGTGTGGGACCAGCAGCGGCTGTTTTGGTGGTGTTGCCTGTGCCTGGGAGGAGCTGCAGGATTCAGCCATCCCACATGTTCTTTTGGTGGCAGCAGGAGAAACAAGTCTGGTTCCCCAGGGATGTTCCCTGACTTTGGGTTTTTTTTTTCCTTCCCATGTCGACAGCTTTTCCACCCCTGTTGAGTCCTTCACCTTGGGAGAGAAGATTGCTCTCCTAAAGCTTCCTTCTCTGTCTCTCTCCCCAACCCCATGTACAACTCCTCTGTGCTGTAGTGTTGGTTATTAAAATGGGCAACACTCAAATTTTCTGAGTTCACTGAATTCTTTTAACATGCGTTCAGCACGATTTTGCAAACCAAATAGACGGTTATGTTGCTGTTTGGTGTGAGTATTGCTTTGCGGAGTGGGGGTTGTCAGCAGTTTAAAATAAATGTGGAATGATGTATTTCTGTTAAAAACTTCAGCCCAGCTGCGTGGCAGTGTCGCAACAACTCACTCTGCAAGAGGCAGAGTATGCTGACCTTTAGAAGTGAATTGCCCGGACTGCTTTAAGTCTACCCTAAGTTAGCCTTCAGACGCTGGAGGAGCTAGCAAAACTGTTTCTTATTGTTGGTTCAATAGGCACAACTTCTGAACTCATTAATCTTCTCCCTCCTCTTTTTTTTTAGGTGTTGTTTAACCAGTTCAAATATTTCTTCAATCTTTATTTCTTGCTTTTGGCCTGCTCTCAATTTGTCGTGGAAATGAGGCTTGGTGCACTTTACACATACTGGGTTCCTCTGGTAGGTAATTTATTTATTCAAGAAAGTTTCAGTGTTTGACTACAAAATTTCTTTTGCTGCCTTTTCTCTGGGGTGTAAATTTGTACCTTAAATCATTTTGTTTGCTTGTTTTCTTAAGGCCTCCTTTGTACGTGTTCTAGTGTAGATACTTACTCTGACTTTAAGATTTATTTCGTAAAGGTTGAACATGGCTGAGAAGGATACGTTTCATAGTTTAACCACATTGTAAAAAAACAAACAGAAAGAACAGAGATGGCCCCCCAAAACCCTGCTGTGTGTGCGCGTGTACACGTCTCACGTGCACACATGCACACGCTCATTCATACTCTCTCAAGGTGCAGATGCTTCTTCCTTCCTATAAACTATTTGCCCTTGTCTTTTGGTAGCCATGTGTTTCACCTGCGACCAAAGCAAATCGATAATAATCAGGTTTGAAGCAGAAACTCTTGGGCTGTCAAAGGACACCACGAGGAACGGTTGCACGGAACGGCTAATGCAGGGCTTGTTAATTCTCCAAAGTGCTCGTGCAAGCCTATTACACTTGTAGTGGATACTTTAAATGTAGCTACCTCTTACCCCCTCCCCCCCAATCTTTTATCCCAATAAAAACTGCTATTTCTCTCTCTATGGGAATGTTTTTGCTACACTTCAGCCCAGAGAATCATGGTTTAATTTAGGTTCAGAGGGACCTCTAGTCCCACTGCCTGCTCAGAGCAGGGCTGTCGTGGTGTTGGCCTCATCTCCCTGAGTTTTGAACATCTCCAAAGATAGAGATCCCTTCTACTTTAAAGAAATGACACAAAATCAACTGATTATAGAAGAACAATCCTCTTTCTACAGTACTACTTGTCTGCAGTTTGAGAAGCACTAGTGGTAGTGTAGCTGGTGGCTCTGCTGAGGGAGTTGAGGGTGGGCAAAGGAGATCATTTTGGACCTAAATGCAGCAGGATCCCTGCTGGCAAAAGATGGAAAAAATAAAGGGGCTGTTTCATGGGGTTGCTAAAACTTTGTGTGTATTAGAGCCTGGATCTCACTGAATTCCCACTCGACTGGGTGCTTATAATTTGCTGTATGAATCTAACACTAGTTTCACAAGATCGTATCACATAAATAAAATACACGCAGGATCTCTCTTTTCAAGCTTTGTATAGGCAATTGCGACTTGTCCGTGCTAGGTGAGCAATTTGAATTTGGCATATGAGCTGCCAGAAAGCTGTACGAGGAAGGTCTTTGTTTGCTACTGGCTGCTGATACAACTGTTTGGGCTAGAATGACATACGTGAAGGCAGAGTGAGGCTGCACATGTGGCAATATTTTGGGATGATTATTCGAAGACTCTTCAAGCAGCTAAAATGTAAGCTGAAAATAATTGATGCTTTTTTATTTTATTTTGGAAAGCAGGTAGGCAATTCTAGCTAAACACACAAATGCCACTTTTAAATAGAAGAGAAATGTTCATTCTCATTTCTTTTCTGCTGATGAGGAATGTTTTAACTGTTCAGTGATTCTGAGCTAAGTAGTACTTAATAAAAATTATTTCCTGGTCCTAGCCCCATAGAGAATTATTTTGCGTGAACTTAGCTTATTTTTAAAGTTAAGAGTATGATGTGGGCATTTTCCTTATGACATGAGGAAATGAAATGACTGCTTATATCCATGGAAAAATAGGACTGAAACCCTAATTGGGCAGACATGTGATTATTCACTTTTGTGCCATCTGTAATTCATGCGTGTAGGTTTAAAGTGCCTGTTCATGTTAGTAAGTTGAGTATGTGCATATACACATGTACGCACGCACGTGTGTGAGAGAGAGAGACTGAACCTCCCAGATTAGGTGAATTAACTTTGATAGCTCGGTGGTTGAGGGAATACTGAGATTTGAGGAATTCTGTCTTATCCTGGACTTTTGTGTAACCTCTTTCAATCTTGGCCACTCCTCTGTGGAGGGAGATGAAATGCTATTTACCCACTTCAGATAAACTTTACAAAGATTTGCTTGAGAGGTGCTGGGGGAGCATCATGGTAAAGCTCAAATGCAATCATAATTTTTTTTTAAGTGACAAGTCCACTGTCGGTTTACTATTAGGAGTCTGGACAGCAGCTCACAATACCACTATAATGATTGAGCGACGGAAAATAGGCTAAGGAAACGCGAATTGTGGGCATTGGTGCTGATAAGTGTCACGTCTTGCTCTCATCAGACGCAGCTGTGATTCCCCCCAGCTGTTTTATCCATTCTCTTTTCCTTCTAGGGATTTGTGCTCGCCGTCACCGTCATCCGCGAGGCAACGGAGGAGATCAGATGCTACATGCGCGACAAGGAAGTGAACTCGCAGATCTACAGCAAGCTCACAGCGAGAGGTCAGCCCCGCGGCTCGGGCGCCCGCAGCTCGCGCCCGCGCCGCCCCGCGCCCGCGGCGTGACTCGTAACCTCCTTTAAACCCTCTTTGCTCCTAACGCCAGCGTATGCCAGAACTTCCCTCCCCCCACCACCACCAGTATTGTCTCTCTCTGGTGAATTGGTGTCACCAAAGAAAATGAAATCTGGGCCTGGATCAGCCTTGGTTCTGGAGTTGGATTTTTCCAAAGGGAAATGTGTTTCCCTTCCTGCGAAGCCGGGACGTGCGAGCAGCCCTCCAGAGCGCTTCGTGAATGGAGGGAGGGAGGGAGGGAGGGAGGGAGGTGCAACCACAGGCAGCAGCCTAGGAGGAAGAAGACAAGAATGAGGCTATAGGAGATGGGCTGTACTGCTTGCGTTTTTGTTGTTTTCTTCCAATTTTAGTAATCACGCAGCTGTCTTTCCCCTGCGTTGTATGTCTTGCTTGATCACCGTGTGGGCAAGAGAGACCAATGTAGGAAGGATTCCTATAAACTAGCACTTCATATTCTTTAATGGAAACAGCTTTACTCATCTTTGCTTGAGAAAAGGGAGCGGGATCCACATCTGCAAATTATTTACAAAAGCACTCTACTAAAAGGTTAAGCCTAGGTCTGTGGACATTGTCAGAAGATGGATATGCAAGGCAGATTCAACTAATGAGGGTGAGAGTAGGCTATCTGAGCAAGGTATAGAGTCGGGCAAAACGCTTAATGGTAAAGGTAACTTTAAATGTTTATATACCCTGACACTTTCATTGATCAGGAGGCATATTTGAGTATTTCACTTGGGCCATTAATCTGAAAACACACCTAGTTATAGCGTCTAGTTTTGGGAACCCTTTCAGCATTTGTTTTGCAAATTATAATTACATAAAAGCAGTCAGTGTACTAAGGAGCACGCAAGCGTGTATGCTAGATTTCAGGTGACTTGCCTGACATACTGGCATACTCTATCATTTATTGAACATGCGATGCGAGTTGAGTTCCACTGTTTTTTCTGAGCTGTGCCAGGCAGAGACTTACCACTGCAAGCCCTTTGCTAAAAGAGATTGTGTGACACGTTACCACGTCTTTTGTGTTTAGTAGTGACTGACATAGCTCCTCAATATTGGCAATGTCTTCTCTTATATTTTTGTACGCATCTTCTTTAGCCCCTTCTCTCAGCTGTGAGGAACTCAAACCTCGTTTCTAACGGAGCCGGTATGTCAGTTGTATCTGATCATTGCTGCTGGTCATCGTTTACAACTTCGTTGTACCTAACAAAGACATTTAGTTTCTCATTTGAAAAATCGAAGGCTTCTTTACTATGGAGTTACTGCTAATACCATGACAACATCAGTGAGGCCAGGGTTTTGTTTTTCAAAAAGAATGATCTAAATTTAAGCAACTCTTTTTCTGTTTCAATTTTCTTTGTTATAAAAGTTTATACCCCTGAATTAAGATGTGGTGAACTAGGTGTACTAAAAATATGCTGCTTTCAACACTTGCACTTTTAAGAATAAGCCTCCTTTTTAAGTGTAATTGCTTAGAGCTGTATATGTTTCACATGCCAGGAATTATGAGGCAACTCCAAACTAAGGAATTGGAGTTTCTGAATATTAAATCCCCTTTTAATAACATGTTCTCACTACAACACTTAAAATGCTTGGCAACCAACAAAAGCCCCATCCAAGAGGGGTGTAGTACATCTATTTAAAGATATAAAAGAGTTGCCTTCTGGATTCCTTTCAATGATGTATAAGGGGCCTGACCTCTCCTTTAGTTCTTTTCATATTGCTATTACGTTTCCCATGAATGATTTCCCTCCCCCCAACCCTTTAACTTTTCCAATTTCGTGAAAGAAACCAAGGAGGATTGGCAGCTGGGCACTAGCAGAAAACCTTAAGCCACTTTATTTTACTTTTGAACATACATTTGGTGTGTGTGGGGAGAGAGTAATGAAAGTCTCCAGCGGTATAGTTTATAGTAGGAAAAATCACAGAAAATCATTTATAATTGCCTAGCAGTCTGGGGAGAAAAGTCAAATTCATTCTCTCACACACTTGCACTTTGGTGTCCTTTAGTAGCCTAGCTTTCAAGAAGACTCAAGTACCCATTTTTTTCACTGATTAAAACCTTAACGCCTCCAAGCATCATCTACAAACGTGGAAGTAGCTTGTGATGTCAACATGGGTGGGGACTGGATGCTTTTAACCAAAAGAAAGGTATAATATTTTTTTATCTATTAGTATAGTTAAAATGTAGATAAGCTTTCTAGCAAACACCTCTTCAGGTGAGAAGTAGAAGCGGCAAACATCAAAGTTAAAATAAGTTGAGAACGCCTGATCTTCTTGCCGTTAATTTTCAGTGTGGCTGACAAAACCCCAGAGAGGACTTGCTGCAGACAGCGTATAGGCCATTTCATTTTTTCTTTTGTTGTAAAGCACAGTTCATGCTTCAGGATATTAGCACAGTCCTGTACTGAAAAGGGCAGTGCAGAAGGGCACCAGGGCACAAAAGCCCTCTGAAATGTTGAGATATATATGTTTTACTTCACAATAGTTTCACCTCTAAAGCTAGTGCTTGGTGGGGCAGAGGTTAGGAGAGGTGGAAGCTGAACACCACTGCTCTCCAAGATTGGCTATAACAGGCCTAATGGATCTCTGAAGCTTTCTTCAAGTTATTTTTTGGTTCTGCTGAGTAATTTCACTAAGCTGCTGTTAAAGTGTAGGACTGGAGAAGAGTTTCTCCCATCTCCAACCTTGGCCTCCCTGGCCCAGGGATGTAAATGCATATTCAGTTCTGAATGAAGACGAGGAGACTTAAGCACATGCTTATATGCTTTTTTGAATAGGTATAGAAGTAAGCACAGATTGAAGTGCTTTCCTGAACCAGGATCCTCTTGTCCTCTTTGTGCATTTTCTCGTGCTTTGAATTCTTGCTAGCGCGCTCTCAACAGAGACCAGCTGTATGCTCAGTTGAGCAGTCCCTGTTACTGCACTTCCAAAGACAACTTCTGCCATCAGCTGAACACAAGGAGCTCTCCAGCATCCAACTTGCTAACATGATACTCCTGGTATTTTGTAATTATTGGCAATTTGCAGCTTTGTTGCTGTATGTGAAAGTGTTTTTTTTTTTTTTTTTTTTTTAAATGCACTCATCTTGTTAAGCTTTCTAAGATTCACTAAGCTGCTTTCTTTATAGAGGAAAGAGGGAGAATCCTCTTTGGATTGCATTTTATTTTGAATATAGTTGCTAAATTCCAGTGACTAATCTTTTTGGAGGACAGTGCGAGGCAGGGTAGATAGTAGTGTAATTTCTGTATGGGACTGGTTCCTTTAGTTCTCATAACAACAACAACAACAACAAAAAAGGCAAACAAACAAACAAAAAAACTCTAAAAACTGAACCTGTTTTCCCTTTCTACTGCTATGATCCATTTAAGTTCCAAAATGATGAAACTAGAAGACTTCTGGAAAGCATTTTTTAATAGAATGCTCTGTATTTAGAGGACAGTTGTTTGGATTGTAATAAAAAACAATCAAATTTCAATCCCCTATTCATAAACCTACAAGACTGCTTGTGTTCGGGGTCTGTATGCCGGCTTTCTGCTTGACGGAAAGCTAGAACTGTGCTTGCAAATTCTTGGTTTGTTTTTCTTCTCCCTCACCCCCCTCAGTAACACAGCATAATAGAGAGAAACTCCACAGCAAGAAATGGGAAGAGACCTCCTACTGAGGGGTGCTACTTAAGATACAGATCATTGGCATTTACCAGCCATATAAAAACAATATTTTCCCAAACCCTCTGAGTCTTACTCCTCAGTTTATACAGCATAAGGCCACAAAAGCCAGAAGTTTGGTGCAGTGGATCCAAACAGTCCCTTTTTCAGGTTCTAGGATGCATTTGACATGTTTTAATAAACCTATCGCTTCATCTTTAATTTGGAATTAAGTATTTTGATCTCTACCTCAATGAAAACCATGTGGATCTCTTGTGAGATCTTGATTTAGGTGTTTACATGGTACAAAGAGGCATTTCTCCTGGCTGATGTATTTAATACTTTAAATAATCTGCATTGTGATACATCCATCACGCTGCCGATTCGGTAATAATTCCAAAGGCTGTAGCTGAAGCTGGAACAAACTGTTTCCATTTAATTGTGCCTTCTTTTTTCTACTCTTTTATCATAAGAATTTTTCAAAATATAGCAAAGATAAATACAAAATACAAGCAAATATCATTAAAACTTTAAGAACTGATTCATTTTAACATAAGAGAGCAAGACTAGTTGCTTTGTGTGTGTGTGTTAACCACTGATTGACTTGTATTCTGATTAACTTCTGAAAATAGACTGGAAGCAAAGCTGTTAAGTAAATGCTGTAAAATCCACACTAATTCTAAATATACCTATTTGTATTTAGAGGGAAGTATTTTTATGCATTTATAAAAGCACTAATTTAGCAGTAGAACAGTACTGAGAATTGAAGCATTAGTGTTATTAGCTAGTTTCTTAAACATGTGTGAGAAAATCTACATCTAGTATTTAGCATCTAGTTTTTACACTGAAGGAAAAAGGAATTATGGAATTCCCAAGATCGAAATAAAACTAATGCAAGTAAGTTGCTTTATGGGAGTCCTGAGTCAAAGGAAACATCTGGTCCTGTGCCGCCTTAGTGGGACATATGGTACATACTGCAGAGATATCATCCATGAGGGGCCACAAGTATGGCTGGAGAAGCAGAATTAGTTTTGCTACCTAAAAAGGGAATCTCATTTATACAGCAGTTATTTAAAAAAAAAAAAAAAAAAAAAAAAAGGCACGCTGGTTAGAAAGGTACTTCTGTCCTCTTTTTCTTTTTCTTTTACCTTAGAATAGCTGAGACTTTTGAGAGGCTTGTTGGGAACAACAGATCTGTTCCAGTCAGTTTCTTCTGACTGAAACAAATTTTGAAGCAGATAATGTTGTTTTTGGAATACTGATCCAAAAATCAGCATGAAAATGCACATAATGATAGGAAATCATCAAGTTGTAGCTTTGTCCAGGCATTACATTTTTTTTTCCAGCATGAATTTACATTATTAAGAAAAATGCTATGAAAATAAGATTCCTTTCCATTTCCAAACCCTGCAGGTAGTGCTTCCGATGCTGATAGTCACCAAATAAATCATTGCGCTTTTCAAGGGAAGTGAATAAAATATGGTTAAACAAAGCCACCGATCCTAACCAAGAGGCTTCACACAATGATTTGGGAATTTTTATGCCTGTGGGAAGAGAATGCAGTTTTTCCTCCTTTGCAGAGCAGAATATTCAAAAGCACTTTTTGTTTTTTCATGAATAACCGTATTAAAAGGGGAGGAAGAGATGTTATCTGTCAGACCCTTTTAGTGTCGTAGTACCTAACTTTGTATAGCCCATACATAAGACTGCCAGGGATGCTTTTTTGGATCCTCTTGGAGTGCGGCTTTTCTTTTTAAGCCTCTGCGTAATGGACTCTTAATCCCTGGTATGCTTCCTGCCCCATCAGAGACGTCTTTAGCCCAGCATTGATTTTGTTTACCCTTTTTTAACTTAAAAAAAAAAAATCTCACCAGGCAAAACCCCGAATCTGCAAAAGACCCACGAGATATTTGTGCAATGGGCCGTGACTGCTTATAATTTGTAGGAATAATTACGGCATGTAAGGAAGGCTGCATTTATTAGGAGCAGGGACGAAGCATGTTGTTAAGCACGCAGTGTGTCACCAAAGCAGCAGGCTGCCGGGAGCTCAGAATGGCTTTCTTTGTTAATTTGGAGCAGAAACACTGAAGCATATCCTGCGAAGGATGCTAATGAAGGGACTGCCAGTAGTAAAATCCCCGTGACCTTTGTGCTTTGTGCTAATTTCCCTTCCCCCTTCCGCGTGGCCCCGGAGCTGCGAGCGGGCCGGCCGGCCCCCGCACGAGTTTGGAGGTACAGTAGGAGCGTTGTCCCTGCCCGGCGCGAGCTCCCGCGGGCYGCCCCCACTCCCACTCGCACCGCCGCGCGTTAAAGAGGCTTTTGTTGAAGCGGAGCAGACGGACACGTAGAGGCAGGGCTCACATTAACTGATTATAAATCACTCGTTTCGCCGAGCAAGCCGAAGCTAGAGCTGGCTAATGATCTAAAATTACTAGGCAATTGTTAAATTAATCCCCTGTTTTAAAGCAGCTGGTAAATGCTTGACAGCCGCAAAGGAATAAATGCCGAGGTGTTTTCGGCAGGGTTTCTCCGGGCTGTGGCCGCGGAGAGGCGAGAGAGCGGCTGTAGGACTGGGCCGGGTATAAACGCTGCGGCGCAGAAGGGGACGAGCCTTGTTTGGAAGACGTGTCCATTCTAATTATGGCTTCCAGGTCTGGGCTTGAAGGCTTAGGCTTTAAACTTTCATCCGCTTGGGGAAGAGGAGCCGCAAGTTGCTGCTTCTCTGTCGTCCCCATGCTATTCCCGCGTTGTCGTCCGCCTGGCAGTATTTTCAAATCCCTCGATTAAACAGTGTGAAAGGAGTATGACGGCTAGCTTCGAAGCTGTCACTAGCGAGTGACCGGGGGTTTCTGCTCCCAGGACTGAGGTGGGTAGCTGTCCAGGCAAATGGTTTTCCACCTTTGTCACAGACTGAAACCCACCGCTTTACCCGGTGGCAGCGGTGGGTTTGAGGAGTCCCGGTTGGGCGGCGTTGCGCGATTCTTGCCGTAGAAACGTTGCCGGTTCCCTCCCGGGGAGCGAGCTGGGGGGAAGCGCGCGGAGAGCGCCGGCGAGCCCCGTCGCGCTGGCGTGAGGTGCGCTGTGACTCGCCCGTGTCTTTCCTCCGCAGGGACCGTGAAGGTGAAGAGCTCTAACATACAAGTAGGCGACCTCATCATTGTCGAGAAGGTTAGTGTGCGTGTTTTGTTCGCAAAATGCTTTTTGCGCAAGCCCGTAGAAAATGGCATATTTTGAAGCCCTATTTGTTTTATGATAGGCTCAGAGTATCGAGTGTCAGATATTAAGATGTTTAATCACTTCTCAGGATTTTTCTTTTTCTTTCTTTCTTTTTTTCCCCTTGTCTTGAGAATAGCATCATAGTCTTTAGAAATAAGAACAAATCTCTAATTAAACGTCAGTGACCTGAATTTTTCCACTTAAACTACAGCAAGATAAAAGAAGACGGCATGACCCCATCTCTGACTGTTGAACACAGATAAAACACCGGATACAAGGGCAGCATCAAAATGTTGTGTTTCGTGTAAACACCTAACACAAGTATTGGGAACACAGAGATCCATATGCAGGCCTCTGTATGTACAGATATATTTTCCCTTCATGATGCATTTTTTCACGTGTTCTCTGTGCAAGAAAGTGTGCACCCTAAAACTATCAGCATGAAAATATTCAGTACAAAAAGAGGAAAATGGTGCCTGTATGCTCCAGACACATGGTTTCCTCTAGCACAGTGCTTCTTGAAAGGAAAGCAGCACTAGTTGAAAATTCCTTCATACCTCTAGGGTTACTCACTAGCTCTTTTGTAAACCTAGACGTTAGTGCGGGCTGGTCAGTGGGAGCTGGCACCAGTTATTGTTCTGCACTTGGGATTCTGCAGGGAAGCGATTTCAGGATTCAAAGCAAAATGAATGCCAAGCTTCAGTCCGACAAAGAAATACACATTCTCCTCCCGAGYCCTTTGCCTCGTCACCGTGGGGCTGTGGACGGAGGTCGCACACGCGTGCGGGGCTGCATGCACAATAATGGCCTTTCTTCTTGCAACAGAACCAGCGGGTCCCTGCTGACATGATCTTCCTGAGGACGTCGGAGAAGAATGGTAAACATCTGGAACCAATTGTCAAAATAGTCATTAACCTTTCACTGGTTGTTTAGAGAAAATTATCTTTTGGAAATGTGAAAGAAATAGATAATAGTTAAATTTTAGGGAGACAGAGAATTTAAACACTTTAGCGGACCACCGCTTCTCATGTTGTTATATGCTGATTTGGCTTGTTAATTAAAGAATATAGGTAGTTGAATCCAACTACCTCCCAATGACTTGCGTTGTAGATGTAAATCATTTTACTTGCCATTCAGATTTGTTTTGTTAAGTGTGAGATAAGGAAATGTTTGATCAGAAGATTTAGAAAACATAAAGACTAACGAGAATGTTTCAAATATCTTAAAGATACAATGCAGTGTCTCRCTGTATTCAGACTGTTGGAAGGAACTAAGTGTGTGATGCAAGAATAACATTTTGATTCTTACATTGTTAACAAATGTTACTTTAAATCAGATACTGTTTTCAAAGGAAGAAAAGTGTCCTAGCTATGAAGCCATATCATAAGCTATTGATGTTCCTAAGACRCATCTAGAGGGAACACTAACTGCTGTTGAAAATCCACAGGATCTTGTTTCCTTCGCACCGATCAGCTGGATGGTGAGACGGACTGGAAACTGCGGCTGCCTGTGACCTGTACCCAGAGACTGCCAACTGCTTCTGTAAGCTGCGTTCTTGCAAAATACTTTATTTGTTAAACAAACATATCTGATTTACCTGAAAAATGTTCAGTTCCTTCAGTTAATGGACTGTTTGAGAAACTGGTTGRTTTAGCATTGCTTCGCACATAACCTCCATCAAACATGATATTTTCCAAAACCCTCCAGCAAAAATAGTTTGCATGTTTAAGAAAGAAAGAAAACAAAGGGAATCTGAATACCTGTTACTGAAGTTCTCTCTGTAAAAAGTGCAATAAATTTATTTTATACAAATATTTGGAAGAAGGACATTCTCTAGCGGTGGAGTGAATAGTTCCTATGTGTGTAGGAGTCAGCAGTGAAAGTGCCGTGCAGAATTAGCATATTTTCTTGTCACCCTAGAACGGTTCCTGATGACAAAGGCACCTCGAACTAAACATCAGGTGGTAGGATGTTCCTTGTTGGCCTGGGAAGACTAGTCTAAGTCATCTGTACTGAAAAGTAAAGAGAATCATAGGCTGTATTGGTTATTCAGGCTGAAATTTCTTTTGTGGGGCACCAACAACTAAGCAACTCCCAGGAGTCTCTTTGTGGTGTCGCTTCAAGAAATACCCTTAGAAAAATACTGTCAGTGAAGCTGGGATAATGATTGCATTTTCTCCTAGATAGTTGGACTCAGATAAGTAATATGATTTAATAACTATCATAACTTGATTAAGTAACTCTTGCTTGAAGTACTTTGGTGGAAAATTTTGTATGTTATTAAAATGTGGTTGTCTAACCATCTGCTAAAACATGTCTCTCTTGTAGGACCTACTTCAAATCCGATCYTATGTATATGCAGAAGAGCCCAATATAGATATACATAATTTYGTGGGGACCTTCACAAGGGTGAGTCCTCCTGATATATCTTTTAAATAATATGTGCAGTGTTTGCAGTGCAAACCTTTTGAAAGTTTCCAAGATTCCAGACATTTTCAGGAGAAATAGAGAAGGGTTGCCATTYGTTGAACCTTCTTTTTTTTCCTTCATAAAAATCATACGTGAATTAAATCTGAAAGAAATATATGGTTATTGAAGCTTTGATTTGAAGACGATTTCATAGGCTGTTCAGGGTTAAGGACCCTACTCTGAAGGTATTAAATCTGAACATATAGATCAAGACTGGTAGTTGCATAATCATTGTGCCTGTTCAGAAGGACCACCACAGACTCTGAAGGATTAAAATTGTCCTCCCAACTGTGAAAAGGCAGAGTATCTTGGCTAGGTGAGGCAAAARCAGTCTGGATTCCAAGTCAGGTGGGGTTTTTTTGCTTTGAATTGCATGCAGCCTATGTGAGCTCAGTTATATAYGCTCTCTATCTCAGAGGGCAGTGGCTCAGAGCTGCTGTGAAGTATCACTGTTTAAAAATGTCTTTTGACTTGATGGGAAGATGCACTGCCTATTTGGGGCAAAAGGTTGCCTTTTTTTTTTTTTTTCCTCTCACATCTCACTGGGACTACTAAAATTCTGAGATGCATCCCCTTAGGGAGCTTTCAGAGGACACATAGTTGGGTAACAAACAGGAGACAAGGCTTTTTGGAAGTTGTTTGCTGGTATATGTAAGTTTTGTGTTTGCTCTCTTATCTTTATGAGGTATGGTTAATCTGGTTTAATAGGAACTAATGCTGGCATGGAATACACTTATATAGCTTGGGGAGGCAGTTCTTTTATAAACCCTGAGCAGGCATGAATGTACTTCCTCATGCAAAGGTGCTGTTCTGTAGAATTAATCATCCGGTGTCTGAGAGRAATGACACTTTCTTGTAACTGTTCTTCATTGGTGCATGTCAGACATCTTTCCAGGCATCGCTGAGCCTGGAAGCAGGTTCTCAGTGACATCTTACATAGAAGGAGAAATGCTTGTAATCTGCATGAACCAACCGAGAAGAACATTTTGCTGTAGTCCCAGGAGAATTTCTGACAAATCCCTTTCTCATTTGTAATTCCCAGAGGCGTTCAGCAGGAAGAGATATTTTAATAGATTTATTTTCCAACCTTTCCACTCCACTGAAACAAAGTGCTTGTGTTCTTAACCCAACCAGAGATTTAACTGGGTTTGTGAAAATCCTCCATCTTRTACAAGAAGCCCATGACCAGCTCCCCCAGTATCCCTGTCCACTTATGTGTAACTCTGTCATACACTGATCTTTTAAATTACTGACTAGTTCGGGACCTTCTTTTTTTTTTTTTCCCCTGTGTTGTAGGAGGACAGTGACCCTCCAGTGAATGAAAGCTTAAGCATAGAAAACACCCTATGGGCCAGCACAGTGATTGCATCAGGTAAGGCGCAGGCATGTGTTTTTTTTTTTTTAAGGGAGTATGTTAACAATTTTTAAAGGTCTTTTTGTAATGGAATAATGATCTCTGTCAGTTGGAGAAATTAGCTGTTCGAACGAAGTTTCCCACTTGTCCTAACACCTCTGGGGAACTGAGTTGACATCTAATTGCCTCTTGGACATTCTTAGATGAGAAAGAATTGGAGTGGCCTTTGGGCACTTCTTTAGCATCTACAACTAGAATAGCACTTAATTGCACTCCACATTGACATTCTAATCTGTAACAGAAATGGTGTCAAATAGATGCTGGTAACAGAAGCTAAGATGAAAGATCTCCAGGTAAGTGCTTCCAAAGAGTTCTAGTCTTGTATACTTTGAAAAGGGAAAAAAATAAATTCTTTGGCAGATTTTGGTCTCTCTATCTAATGAAATTGAAAGGCATGAGATTAATCAATGTTCTTTAGTACAGGCTTGTCAAAACAAAAGCCTTGCTCCTCTCCTGTGCAGTGTGCTTGCAAGGTTTACAGGATGGTAACTGGAAGAGAGTGAAGTTCTGTAATACAGTTCTGGGATTAAAGTTATTGAAGGAGAAGTTTTACAGTGCAGTGCCAAGCTGTATATGGATTTAATAATGGGAAGGAACATGAACTTCTAAAGATTATGTGAAGCACTGAAAAAATTTTGATTTGCTGTTTTAGTAGCAGAAAATACTGAATAAATTTTATGCCTGTATGTCTCCATCTGAATCTACTCTGACTCTTCTTTGAAATGTATTACAGTGCTGTCACAGTGGTATGACCGAAGGATCATAAAAATCTACATGTCCAAAAATAGTTTAGTCAAGCAAGTTTTATTTATAGATCAGTAATTGTCATGCGGTAGGTAACCTACCTTCCTTCCCCCCAAGTGTAAATACATGTATTGGGACTGGCAGCTTCAAATACCAAACTTGATGCATCAATTCTTCCTGCTGTTGGAGGGAGGAGGAAAAAAAAAGAAAAAAGGGAGAAATGGAAAGCCATTTTTGTTGTGATTCTGTCCTGTGCTTTCTTATCTCTTCTTCTGAAAATTTAATTCATATCAGTTCTTAATTCAAAAAAMCTATGTGTTGATCTCCTCCTGGCACTGCACTGGTGTGGCTGAACTTAACGCACAAGACTGTGTTACAGTGAACCGTCCTACTGAACACACTGGAAAATGTCCCCTGCGCTCAGCAGGATCACACCCAGTGCCTACGCAGGGTACAAGCTCTTCCTCTGCCGTTCATGTGAACACGTGTGTTACGTGTGTGGACTTCCATGCACAAACACCTTTCCCAAATGGAGGGGCACAGCGCACGCTCTGCTCTGCCTGATTAGTTGTTTGCTATTTTAGTGGTGTTGGTGTCTGTATAAAGGCATGCAAAGACCTGCTCTTTGCCCRGATGAACTTGCCATTTGAATCTAATCCTTCCTTCTGAATATAAGTGAGGTTATTAGTAGATGGACACCTTTGTGGGCTCTGATAATACGAATAACATTTACAAATATTTTCATCTTTCAGAATGGTTTATATAATGCAGTCTGGTCTGAATATCCCTAAACCAATTAGAAACACTCTTTTTGTACATACCAGTGTGCCTTCAAGCTGTTTTCTAGTCCTGATAGGTTTTTCTCCTCATTTTGATTTATTTGGTCAACATAATAATCTGTTTCTCCTGTGGTAATAATAAATATCTTGTATAGCGTATGCATGTTGTAGGTCATTTCTGTAAAGAAAACCTATTGGTTATGAAAAACCGTGAATATTATTTTTCTTCTTCTGCAAGTGAAAGCTGTCGAATTGTGGTGATGCCATCTCACTGGGGCAGCCATTGCTCTGCTTCATCTTACGAGCAATGTGGCTTTCTCCATCTGCTGCCGTAGTAGGAGCAGGTCTGACTCTGATTGTCTGCTGCTGATTCGGAGTAGCTGTGCCATCTGCTGATTTGAATTGTGATGATCTTACCACCTCCTGCCATCTGGCTCCAGAGACCTGTTTTKTTAAGGGAATGTTTCCCCGCGTATTTTTAGAAACCACCTCTTTTGAATTAGTCCTATTTAAAAATAATTCACTTGCAGCTTGTTAAAACCTTGGTCATTAATGGAAGCAGGGGAATAGCAGAATATAAAATGGCAATGTATTTGCAGCAGTGCTTTTTTTTTCAGCGTTGTTTTTCTCCATTTTTACAGACCCCTAAAATTTTCTAGTAGAAGCTTGGACCTTGGCAATAGCATCTTTTAAACTTTTGACAGTAGCCAGATTTTTCTTAGTAGCCTTTTGAGAAGTCTTTAAAAGAAACCTGTAGAAAAACAGTGGTTTATAGTACTAAACTGTATTATATTCCTGTAGGAAGAAAAGGGAGAGCATTGTTGCTCTTAGCTCTCTAGAAACTGTGGGACATAGCATTAAAATATATTGATAGGTTCCCAGCAGCTCCATCTGTTGCAGTAAGGTGGGAGTTAGTATGATTCACCTTTTGGTGGGAACAGCAACTAGACAAACACTTAGTTTATACTAAATTGTAGATTTTAAAATAAAGTGATTCTGTCTTTAAACGCTGTTGGAATTCATTGTTTTTGTTCTGATTGTAACAACCTTTYCCAATAAAGAAGAACCATAGCCCAGAGCACTGTTTTAATTTTGACACACTTAAAACGTAATGAAGACTTTGATCTTTTTTTAAAAGCAGACCAATCAGACTTAGGTTAATGAGTCTGTAATTTCACAGCTTTCCTAGTCATTTGATTTTGCTGTTGGTTTGTGAATGGAGATCAGAAGGAGAATTATCATGTAATGGTGAGGAGCACTAAACTTTAAGCAGTGTCTTCTCTGAATTTCTGTTGATGCTGCGGGAGGTGCCAAGTCTGGATGAAGCTATCCCACCAAAACTTTGCTGGTACTGATATGGCTGCTCTCACTCCTGGGAGCTCAAGTTCTCACTGCAGGTACAGGATGGTCAGGGTGACTGTTTCTGCACCAAGAGTACTTTGGCCTTACGGAATATGGATATCCTATTACATCAGAAGGTGTTTGTCTTATCGGCGTAGGCTCGTTGTATTGATTGCCTGGGAGGAGAGGTGCAGCGCCTCAGCGTCTGTGAGGAGGGAAGACTGGTCCTCACTGCTGTYGCTGCAAGGTGGCAGGTTGTATGTGGGACCTCGGAGTCCCCACCAAGATAACGGACACTTCAGAAGTGTGACAAGCACCAGCTGGCGTGTAGATGTAACCGAGGCCAGCAGWAAAGTTCAGTTAGATGTACCTGAATAAGCACCTTCCCCAGTTATGGAAGGACCCAAGTGGTTGGTGCCTGTCCTTTCCGTTCTGGGCAGACATAGCACCTTAATGCTGGGGTGCTAATGCTGTGCAGTGCTGGGCGCTTGCAGAACTGATCGTGATGCTGCTTAAATGCTGTCCAAGCTAGCTGGCAATATTTTGCAGCTCAGGACAGAGTGGATGGAGGATCATTATATGGTATAAAGCAAACTTACAAATACATATATGGGATTTAAGTGGTGGGAGGAAAAACTTGAAATCTTTCCATCTTAGCAGCTTTTATTTGTAGCGGGAGAGACAACTGACATCAAAAGAGGGTCAGGGAAAGGTGAGGGAGCAAAGGATTTGACTTCTCTTTCCATGCTTATTAGCTGATGTGGTGTCACGTCAAGTATGGGCAGTGCGGTTGCAGACTGCTGACTTCTTGTAGGATATCTTGTGTTCAAAGTCTGTGTTCCTGGGTTTTATATTGCAAATACCTACTTCTTTAGTCTCTGGTTGCTACTGCTTCTGCAATTAACCTGCTAGAAAGCCTCTCTACATGTTGAGCCTGTGGATTCAACAGCAAGCCTTTTTGAGCCATTTTAGAGAAAGCAAACCGATATTGTTCTTTCTAGACTGATGCAGGCACTGTTTTGTTTAGGTACGGTTGTGGGAGTTGTTCTCTACACTGGAAGGGAACTGCGCAGTGTGATGAATACTTCAAACCCAAGAAGTAAGGTATGGTAAGGAAGCAGAGTCTTATACTAAATAAAAGAGAGAGAAATTTATAATAAAAAAAAAAAAACACACAAAACTTCCAAATGCTATGTGTACGTACTACAGGGACAACACCATATGAATATTAATTAACTTCCAGAAAAGGAGTTAAGATAGTTACTGCAGCAGAATCTACTTCCCCTTATTTTTTCAATCCTACTCTACTTTTGTCTTCTTACTTTTTTTTTAATTAGTAAAACTGTTGATTTATACAGTTATAATGAGATGCTCTTGTCCAGTTAGAACAGGAAAGCTTATTTCTCTGCATTCTTCTACTCTAGCAAGGTCAAGACAAGGGGTTGGGATATTTCATATAATCTGCAGCTTTTGACAGCATGCGTCCCTCTCATACCTCTKCATGCATTGCTCAGCTTCCAGAGGATAGAAGTCTCATTTATCGAGCTGACAGCAGTTCTGTTTATAAATTTGAACTGTAATGTTTTAAATAAAGAGAAGCTACTTATTAGTTGGGAATGACTCTTTGGACATGGGAATTTGTTCCTTTTGTGAATACTACCTTGAGCTAACATCTTCACTTGTGTGATTGAAATGCCTGTTTGATTTGCTTAGATTGGCCTCTTTGACTTGGAAGTGAACTGTCTCACCAAGATCCTGTTTGGGGCTCTTGTGGTAGTCTCGCTCGTCATGGTGGCCCTTCAGCATTTTGCCGGCCGTTGGTATCTTCAGATCATAAGATTTCTCCTTCTTTTCTCAAACATCATTCCAATTAGGTAAGGCGACTGCTAATTTTTCCAAGGAAAATATTGCTTCCTTTGCATCTTCCTCCATGTTTCTTATATGAATAGACATTTAAATTCTTATCAGTTCTTCATTTGGCAACTGAGCAAATCTAGAAATAGCAATCAAATGACTGTTTAAACATAGGAATTGTTTGGTTKTTTCTGCTAAATTCATCTAGCACGTTAGCCTGTTTGCTGTCTGCGCTCTGTAACTTAGGCTATAGCTTAGTTATTTAAGGAAGCAGCGGTTTGGTTTTCCCCATGGTGTGAGTATTTTGGTAGAATTAGCAATAGGCAGACTTGTAGAGGCTTTGTAGCTCCCAGAGAATGTGGTGCCAGGGGAAACCAAGTGCAACATGAGGCTGGAATATCTTTAGAAATAACAGAYCACAAGTGCCTGTTGCAGCCAGACCTTTCTCACTGTTCAGGACACCTGGTTTCTCTGATGAGAGGAGCAAAAAATGGACAGAGAGATGTCATATTTATACAACGTTTCACTATTCTATGTTATATAGTATAAGGATTTATCATGCCTTGATTTATACCGCCTTTATACTGTCTTTGAGAGGATACTGAAATTGTAATGTTTAATTACACTATATTCATAAGTAGATTGTTACTTTCAATGTAGGTCTGAGATTCATTTCAGTTCCATTTTTAACCTGCTGTCTGATCATCAGTCATACTGTCCCCACTTATAAATGTCCCTCTTCCTCTCAAATTACATCTGTTCTCAACAAAATTTTATCATATATCTTCTTGGATTACTGTACCACTGGAGCAATGCACAGCTCTTTTCCCCATTTGCCACTTGACCACTCACTTTGAATATACTTCTCCCTCAACACCCTGTTTGGCGGCTCCATTTCAGTATGCAAGACCTGTCCTTTTATTACCTGGTGGCCGTTCACAGTGATTTTATCCAAAGTTTTACTGCAGATGAATTTTGTTTTTCTCTTTTCCCTTCCTCCTGGGTAGTTTACGTGTGAATCTGGACATGGGGAAAATTGTCTACAGCTGGGTGATCCGCCGAGATTCCAAAATCCCTGGGACGGTCGTTCGATCCAGCACTATTCCAGAGCAGCTGGGGCGGATATCCTATTTGCTCACAGACAAAACAGGTTTGTATCTAGAGAACACGATTTGGGGTCATGGTATTTTGTCATTGGCTTTTTTGTTACACTTTTAACTAGCCRGAGAGTATAATGAAAGATTCCTTTGGGCTGGAAGAAGCGCTTCCTATCACTTTGGCAATGTGACTTCATTGGTTTTTAAAATATTTTGGATGCTTTTGGTCTAAATTCATTATAAATAAAAGAGGATGGGAGAATTTTTTTGCTTTAAAAAACAATTCTACTTTTTTTTGTCTTTTTTAATTTTCCCCTCAACTTTTGGTTTAATAGCATACTTTAAGTGTTGCTCGAAGTCGGAGGAAGACAGGTCATGTGTGCAGGCAGAAATATGCCGTCTGTCTGTCTGCTGCTGTCCTCCTGTTTTCAGAGCTGAGCTTGAGTTCAGAAGCTCTAAACTGTAACCAAAAGCTTGATCTGACGTAAAACCCTGCCCCGTTGAAGTTGTTCCCAGAAGTTTTCTTTGGTTTCAGCAGCGCCAGAACTATGCCCACACATTCTTATTTGCATTGGCTTTTGGGTGAATAATCTCATTTTCACTGCCACAGTGAGGTGCACCAATGCTTCCTGGGAGAATCTGCCCTCGGGTTCGTGAATGCCGTCATCTTCCCTGGCCTCAGCCTGCACCAAGAGCCTGGCGCAGTAACCGGTTACGCTCCTGGCCCAGTTTCTCTTTGATCTGGGGTACCTCAAGGAGCAGAACTTGCACTGGGAAGTAATGTGGTGGTTAATGCTCAGGGTCTGGTACCACTTCTGTTACAGGAACCCTTACGCAGAACGAGATGGTTTTCAAAAGGCTTCACCTGGGAACAGTAGCTTACGGTCTGGACTCCATGGATGAAGTGCAGAGCCACATATTCAGTATATACACGCAGGTAAAATTAAATCGGATTACTTAACTCCGTGTTCACAAAACAGTTTTCCAGGTCACTGGGCTACTATTGAATTAATATGATAGGGACTGGCTATTAAATTGTACTTTGGGGGAAAGTATGAAGGTCGTTGCATTCTTAACACACAAATACTATCACAATTGCTTATTGCATTTGTAGATTGTTTCCACATATAACAGTTTCAGCTGCCACGGCACATGCAGAAATGTAGTGTTCAGTACAGTTTTCTGTAAGTAATACAAATGTGTGTGTATGCCTGTGACTTGTTACTGAAGTCTGATTGTAAAATAGCATATTTTATTTAGATATTCACCATTTTGGGCAATTACAGTATTTGCTTTGTTGAGAAATTAGTACTGGGTAATATTTAGTGGATTACATTGCTGTTTGTAAGATTGTGTAGCTGGAAATAAGAAAGGGAGAGAAACTGTCAGAATTCAGTGAGCAGCAACAGAGATCAGCTTACCAGTACCACTGCTCTAGGCCTGGTGGTTAAAAAAGAAAAAGGGAAATTAGGAAAGGAAACTAGGATTCTTTGAATAAGATTTTAAGACATCACTATTGTGTTATGTGGTGCATAACTGATGCCTGCTATTAAAAAATAGCTGCAGCTACTGRAGGTGGCAAATGCAACATGTAAAGTATGGAACAGGAAAATCCTGTTTTGAGAAGTCCTGTCCTCTTTCAGTATCACTGGATGAGCCAGGATCCATAGTGTCTTCATCTCTCTTCTGACAGTTTTAGTTCAGTTTTGTACAAAAACCAAGTAATGCTGTGTTACCTGTCAGGTTCAGCAAGCGGTGTTCCTTGGCATATTACAGTGGAAAAGGTGCTTATTGGTAGAAACGTCATATAAACATACACACTTCTTTCTTAAAACAGGCAGTGAGGTTTTACTTGAGGATATGACTATATTTTTCAATTTAGAAATGTAGTAGTTCGTTGGAAACTGTCAGTAGCTAATGTTTCAGCCTCCCATCTGAGTGGTACTTACAAAAGATTTAAGAGTTGTTACTAATTATGTAGTTTGGGAAGCATTATTTTTAATTTGCTGTTAATAAGGTTCTCTCAACCTGCAATACCTTCTGCAGCTAGAAATGACTTTTGAGGGGACTTGTTAACTGTTCAATTTTCTCTTTTGTAAAATGTGATTCCACAGATGCAATCTGCAGTGCTTAGTGATGGATTACTATTCCCGTGTTGTAAGCCAAGCACTTTCAATTCCTAATGGTTGTGGAATTGCTTCATTCCTACAGAAATGACAGAGGTAGTTTTCAAAGTGCCTGTGCTTTTCCTTAAGCAAATACGTCCAGGGCAGTAAACTGGATTTTACGTATCACATTGTTTTTTGTTTTGCTCTAGAGATTTTAGATTTAAGTGCACTTTCTGTGCCCCCATAAACTAAAACATGAAGCCTGCATTCTTACCTGGGAAAAGGCACTCTGTACTGTAGTTAGGACTCTTATTTTTGGATTTTGTTCATGGCGGTAGAGAAGATGCACAGCAGTTTTCCTTGAACTCAGTAATCTAGTGGCCTAACTTTTCCCCAGTCAGACTGTCAGGCTATGATCTTCTATTTTTAACTAAGCATATGGTAGCTGATAAATATCTGCTATTTTGAGTAATTATCTTTTTCACTGGCATGTGTCTCAGGTAGCATTTTCCAACAACACAATCTTTGTGTGAATATTTGTGGACAGATCTTGTAACTACCTACCTTAGCCATCTCTCTTTTCTGCCTCTGCTTTCACAGCCTTGTTAGCGTCTGCCGCTTCTCCTGGTGCGGAGACCCCAAAATGACTGACCTGTACTTTTAGTGTGTAAACAAACTTCAGATCTAGTTGCTCCCATTTCTGTATTCAATCTCCAGAGGGCAGAAAACTTGACTAGTTGTTAATTACTTTCCAAAATATTCAATATTTGTCAAGGACATTTTGAATGGGACCGAGGCCAATATGTAAATAGTGCTATGTGTCAATTTAAGTGCACTTCAGCTGCGAGTTTACTGTTGTTTTGATTTGGTTAAAGGCCTGTCACAACAGTGATGATGAACAGCAAAATTAATTTTGAAGATTTTATGTGTCTTAATCACTGGAATTTGAAAAATAGCATTTAATTTTATGGAATTAATATTGGTAAAGGGTATGTCTCATAAAGCATTTGTCATGACAAAGTTAGATTCCTCATAATGAGAAGCATTTGCTGGCAATGATTCATTTTGAACTGTAGTTCTTATTCTTTACTCTTATTTTTACCATGTTGTGGCCTTTGACCTGGAAGCGAAACTTTTGTCCTCTTGACACTAAAGGTTAACAGAGCAGGAAACTAGATCACTGTGTGTCCCCTCTTCCACCAGGATAATTTAGTAATTGTGCAATTATCTGAGGAGTCCCATTCTGATACTAAAAATAGTATTAAAAATTAAATGAATGCAATTAAGATTTTCTAGATCCATACAAGACATCTGTTTTCTGTTTTCAGCAATTATATGCGCTTACATGTGAAAACCCAGTTGACTGTAAACTTCCAGAGCCATTGGTCTTTTGTGGGGCAAAGAATAGTTTCACTGGGTCTTGTGCGACTTTGGTCTTTCACCCGTCAGTGTTTTGTGGATCTGCAACAAAGGGTTGTTTTCTCCATGTACTGCTCAAGTTTAGATAAATCTCTTGGGGCACTTTACTCCACCCAGAATACTGTTAAGTTGCATTAGGCTGGGGAATGTTCCTGTGATGGTAGCACAAAGGTGCACAAAGAATCCACCTCGTTCCAGGGGACGTAAGAGTTCGCAACTCCTACCTAGATGGTCTTCATGCAAAGAAGTAAAATCTTTTCTCCTTATGGTAACGGTCTATTCTACTTTTCTTTTCTATAAGCAATCTCAGGACCCACCTGCTCTGAAGGGCGTTACCTTAGCCACCAAGGTGCGAAAAACCATGAGCAGCCGAGTGCACGAGGCAGTGAAGGCGATCGCCCTGTGCCACAACGTCACACCGGTGTACGAGTCCAACGGCGTGACGGATCAGGCTGAAGCTGAGAGACACTACGAGGATTCCTGCAGGGTTTACCAGGCTTCCAGTCCCGATGAGGTCAGTGTCCATTTGGGTTGATAACAATATAAATTCAATTTTGCTTGTTGCACAAAAAAATTTTCCTCGTTAAAAATGTTTCGTGTTGGTTACACGTCTTGGATGCATCTTTTTTTAATGCAACTAAGGTAAAACAATTAGTTTTCTATTAATTTGTATAATTATGCTTGCTTCACCATTAAAAGCCCTAAACATGAAACTTTCCATACAAATTCTGCCAATGATATACTGAGATCATATCACCAATTCAACTGCATTTGAAGGATTCTTTCATTTATTGCTCCAAATAAACAGACTTGCCTCTGATAATAATCTTTTCACCTTCAACATCAGAAGAGAAGCTGGCTTTCCTCATTGTCAGAGGTGAGAAAATGTTTGCACAGAAATCTGTTTATTGTTTAAAATCCTCGAATAGCCAGGCTTCGGAGGCGGTGTATTATTGAACGACTGGCATGAAAAGTTAGGTCCCAATTACATGTACCATTTAAAATATTCCCAATAGTTTCTTTTCAAACACACAATTAATTCATTTTATATAATATGTTCTTGTCTGCGTTATATAAGAGCTGCTTCTTTGCCTTTTCCCCCCTCCATTGATGTGCCTACAGCGACAACAAATACTTATTCTGCTCTGGTTTTACAGCTAAYGTACGATGTGTGTGTGTCCGTTCCCAGGCTGTAATCCAGCTCTGCATTCTGCTTACCTGCTTTTCTCTACTGTGTTGCTCTCTCCCATAAAGGCAGCTTTACAGAAAGCAAATGCCCTTGGATTGAAATGAGATCTGAATGATTTCCAGATGGTAATTTTTGTGATCTGTATTTAGTTTTCCCCCCCCCCCCCAATGCATTTACTGGATATTTATGCACAGATCCTCTGTTTATTTATTTGTATACTGTGGTATATAGTGAAGTCAGTGATTTTTCTTTTCCTTTTTTGCTTTATGCTATTTTGTCTTTAAAATATTTACACAGCAATTTGTCTGAAATACCCAGGGGTTTATTGTTTGTTTGTTTTTTGCTATAACATGATAACTAACCCTTCCAAGATTATTGTTTAAATTCTTTTTTTCTTTCTTGTGGTGTCTTAAGTGGAGAATTACAGCGGATTCAGAAATCAGATATGCTTTGCTGCACTGAGGAAATCTTGTCTATAGCTCTTAGATATACAAATATTGTTTAGACATGCTCTGCGTGTGTCATGCTAGATGGTACAAAATGCAGGATCAGCACAAGTCGAGTCCTTGAGACGAGAGCGATGCTGTTAAATAACATTCCCTGTAGGGGAATGGCTTTGGACTCCTGTTAAAGCCAGCCTTTGAAATCCTATATCAATAAAATATTGCCGTGGCAGGGAAGGTCAGTTTATGAAATGAGTACAAAAACTTGTATTCTCTTTACTTTAACAGCAAGGGTAATTTCTACCAGTTGGCATAGGATTCATTTCCTGTAACAGAAAGCAGGATTTCCTAAATTTGTTTCCTGTGCACGCTGCCATTCAGAGCTCTTGAAGTATCTTTATTCAGATATCGGTTACAGCCTTGGGGCTCTGCAAGCGTGTCAGTTGTAGCCATACAGTAACTAACAGGGGAAATGAAATAGATATAATCTGATCGGAGATAAGAGTGCCTGGGATTCCTGGGCAAACAGTCTTTAACCCCGACAACGCTCTGCAGCTGCCAGGACATGAAAGGGTGTACCGAGCCGTTGGCTTCTGCCTGTCGTCGGCGCGCCCAGGCAACCCTRAATGGGACATTTGTCGAGCAACTCATAACACAGAAGGATCAATTTGTCTCTTTAGAATGAAATTTATTAGTCGATATCCATTTCAGCGGTGGCTTGGGTAATTTAATTGTCAGAGCRAAGTTTGGGGGGAGAGTATGCCAAGCCGCTCCAGCCGCTCGGCTTTGYAGCGCAGGGCTACGTCTGCCCCGGCTCCTAGAGTGCGGTAAGGAGATTTATTGATTTCTCCTCATCAGTGAGCACAGACTCTCTGGATGTGCGCGAGGGGTTTCAAGCCTGGTCGAATCTCGCTTGTTTAAGCTGTAAAAATATTTGTTCATCTTGAATGTTTCTCCTGTTATGCCTGGGAGCCCATACAGTTAGTTATCTGTTTAAATGAAGGAGAGTAAAGGTCCGCTGTTTTGGACTATTCTGAAAATGTCCCCCCCGTATGAGGGTGCCCAAAATCTGCCGCGGCAAGGCTGCGCTTTTGTTGCGGTCGCTACTGTTTGTTGGCACGGTGGTGCTTCTAGAGGCAAGGCCCCATTGCGTCGCATGTTGAATAGGGACGGCAATTTAAACACTTTTAGTAGATCTGATAGGAACACTTCAAAATTATATCACTTTTCCCCTCAGTAATTATTCATTAAGTACTACAGGGTCTGGAAAGTGGCACGTTAAAGGGCATCAGTAGTGCTTCATCTCTGCTGGTGCTGGATGCTGTTCACCTGGAGGGCCATTAAGGGCTGAAAGAAGAAGTGCCCTGGGACTGAAGCTGGCTCAGGAACAGCACGGGAAGAGGGGGATTTCTTTCGTTATTCTTCCCCTTCTGTTAGCGAGCCTTTTTGGAGACTTAGTGCCATCCGACACGAACGGCTTTGTGCAATGAAATGTGGTTAGTGCGAGGTATATCACGGGCACATGACATAGCATGTATCGTGTGCTACTCTCCCATTTGTTACTCTGCGCGAGGCTTTTCTTTTGGGAGGTTTAAATGCTTCTTGACATAGAATTTAAATGAGATGCCCAGCAGGGACGGAGGGAGGAGATATTTGTCAAAGAATGTAGCAAAAGATGCTTTAATAGGCCGARTTGGGAGCAGAGATTTGCAGCTTTCAGACACTCAAACATCTAGTGCTGTGTTCACTGAACAAATGCTCGTGTGACATCATGCTGTGAAAAATTCTTGACAATTATTTATTAACCAGAGTATTAAAAGCAGAGCTCCACCTCTGCTCTGGAAAACTAAGGAGGAATTTCTAACTACACACTTTCTTAGTCTAAGGGTGTCTTGAAGAAACCTTGGAAAAAGATAAGCTTGGAAGATCCTTTGACATTTTTCTAACCTTTGAAAATATGCTTCCAAAAACTTGCTAATATTAATTGGTTTAAAGGTCTTTTAAAGCAAAGCCAAATCAACTATATTTTTTATCTGATGGTTTAAGACTGTCTTAAAAAAGAAAGTCCGTTAAAGACCCATCCATTAAATTGGAGCATGATAGAAATACCCTTTTGATTGAAGAGTGTAAACTGGTAATGACATGGGGTAAGGAAGCAAGAGATGATGAGATGAATCTGGAAGTTGACTTACTCTGCTTTGCGTTAGTGTTTCTGGCTTTGATATTTGTAAATCCAGGGGGAATGCAAAGTTTTTCATTTGAGATTTCACAAAGAGCAATCTGAAATAGCATGTTCAGAAAGTGTTTGTAAACAGGATTTCCCTAATGGACCCAAACATAGTTTTGAGATCTCTAGGCTTGTGCGGAGGGTACCTATACCTTCACTTGCTGAAGCATTTCCCTTCAGGACCTTATAGCCGAAGGAAGGCAGGCAATGACCTTGTRTGAGGAGCCTAGGAAGGCTTTGCAGCTGAGTAGGACAGGAGCTGGGCTACCCAAATCCTGCAAATACTGTTAGTAAACTTTTAACTTGAGGAAAAACCCGCTATAAAGAGCTGTATCAGAGCACCTGCATATGAAATGCCTCATTAGACTGAGGACTCGATGGCCTGACCCAAAGGCCATCAGTTTTGCTAGAAGTTTGGACTGGACCTAGGTGCTCTACCCAAAGCCATGGTTTGAKTGCTGGGGCTAAGCTGATGTTTGGCTTTTTCTCTCCATGAATGTGAACAGTTTTAGCTCATGATAAAGCACAAGTTTCAAAATAAGATTACGTATTAATGATTTAGTCAAAGTGTTACAGTAGTTGTTTCAAAGATTGTCATGGAAGGTAAAGAAGTATTCAATCCTGTGAGGAATAAATTGAATACTTCCTCCTGCTTTACAAGAAGTTAAATGCTACAAATAAGTAAGGTTATACAAATGAAAAAAAAGATAAACCTTTCAGTGAGCCTGTGAACAGAATAAGACAGGAAACAAAAGCTTTTTTTTTTTTTTTTAATATAAACATCTCTTGGATGAGAGATTCATGCACCCTGTGATTTCTGTTTATTTACTGAGGAACTTGTGGCACGTGAGCGGACACAGCAGCTTTCCTTCACCCAGATTTGCACGGGTCCTGGATCCAAACCCTTTCCACCCCAAAGCACAGGAGATGGGCTGTGAGCAGAGGCAGTGGGRCTGTCCCCACCACCACGCTGCCCCGCAGCAGCCGGAGTGATGCCCACAGGGCACTCGTCACCCCGCTCTCTTGGGTGAGGCTGAGCTGCCGCATGGGCCTCRGGTTCGGCTCGACAGTTTGTCTGTCGTTCCCGCTGTCCGTGCAGGACTCGGAGTCCTCCGATGCCCTCCTGAGCCCCTCCGTGGCCTCAGTTGCTGCCATCCTCTGAGCACACCGTGATTAGCTCGTGTCCAGCACCCTCCGCGGTTCTCTCCTGTTTGGTTGCGACTGTCGCTGCATCTTCCGACGTCGTTTCGGGTCCAGCACCTGACAGCCCTGCGTGGCCTCTCCGCCCGGCTCTCTTCCACTAGCTTCCCTCATTTCCAGCCAGCGGTGACGCTCATGGTGGGCCCGTCCCATGAGCTTGGTGCTGGATCTGCTGCCGCGCTCGGGTTGGCTCCTCCACCGACAGCTTTTTGTGTTTCATGTTTTTYGCCTGACCAAAGGGGACGTGGTGGCTCGTGCCATAGGTTACACCATCCATAAACCTTCCCCTGGCCAGAGGGAAGCTCTCRCAGGGCCAGGGCGCTAGGGAAAACYGCACTGAAGGGATCATTTGTTCTCATCACGTGGTCAAGGTAGAAAAACGGATCCGCTTTATGTGCTGTTAATGACTAAGGAACTTCTTTTCCAGCTACAACCCGCTGTCCCTTCCCTTCTGGTGCTCCCTTACGTGACCCCTGGCCTGCCAGCCCCAGCAGTCGGCCTGACCTCTAACCCTGCTTGCGTTTAGGTGGCCCTGGTCCAGTGGACGGAGAGCGTGGGCTTAACCCTGGTGGGCAGAGACCAGTCCTCCATGCAGCTGAGGACACCGGGTGGCCAGATACTGAACTTCACCATCCTCCAGATCTTCCCCTTCACTTACGAAAGCAAACGGATGGGGATAATCGTTCGGGTAAGTGGCTTCGGATAAGTCTTTGTGAATCTCCTGCTAGCGTAACCTGAAGAAGAAGGTGTAATGTTTACTGTCAATAGTGATGTTCTTCTTGGGAGAATTTTCCAGTATCTCTTATGTCTGGTTATAAACTGCTTCCGTGTTTTGAGCTAATAGCTTCACATTGCTGGGATTGCTTAGTAATGTAACTTTTTTTCCTTTCTCATATTTTGACACATGTGCTGTTGGGTATCCTGTGGCGTCCTTCATCTATYGATCCTTAGCCCCTCGCTCAAAGTAACAGCAAAACAGTGGGAGAACTAGCTTCAGGTGATAGTTTAACGCGTATGTGTGTGTGCGCGCGCACACATGCGTCCTCCACAGTTCCAGCTTCCTCTGGCTGCTCCTTCCTGCTTTCTTTTTCAATTCCTGCTGGTATTTTCTGGGGCGCGTTTCAGGGTGCAGCCCCGCAGCTCCCTGCCGCACAGCCGTGCACACGCCGGTGCTGGCGCGGTGGGGCAGCGTCGCGGCTCCCTGTCCGGCCGGGGCCGTGCAGCCTCGGAGGCAGCGAGGGGACCGCCAGGGTGCCGCTGAGGAAGGAAGCGGCAGCTGGGGTCCGTCCCAGGGGGCTGCCAAACTGGGGGCCCTGGAGGCACTGGAAAACATTCAGAGGATTTTTGCTACCAGTGCGAGCAGGAGGGCCTGGGGGGGCAGGAGAGAGCTGAAGTCTGAATATCTTGGCTATCCGTGCACTGAACCCRGGCTCAGAGGCTTTGATAGCTGGTAGAGATGCCAAATTCTCTCTCAAATAAGCCTGTTGTTTCAAGTGATCCTTAAGCCAGCGCTTCCAGCAAAAGAAACGGTCAGTACTTACCCTCTCTGCTGGGACCGAAGCTGCGTTCGCCCTGCCGGTGTTGTCCCCTCCCACAGCGGCTGACACAGGCGAGGAGGAAGGGGAGCGCGGGAGGGAGCAGCGCCGCTCTCGCAAGGAGACCGGGCAGCAGCGATGCCTCCGGGTAGCTTCAGCTGGCTTTGGAGCCCCGCTCTGCACCCTTGGGGTTGTCTTCGCTCTTCGTTGTGGTTGAAAGTCCCTGCCCTTCCTCTCGTGTCCTCGCCGCGTTCAGGCTGGCAGTCAGTTTGGGACTAGGGCTGCGGGTCAACCCGGTCACACTTGATCCCTCCTCCCAGTCTCCTCTGCAAGCAGGATCAACCTCCAGGAGCAGTTCACGGGTCCAGCTTAGTGTCTCCAAAGCAGTCGTGGTGGTTTAACTGAGGGGTCGTGGAGACAGCAACAAGTGGGAAGGAGGAAGGGGATCGCGAACTGCTGCCACAGCAAATAACTTTATCCTGAATCAAAGTCTGCAGCAGAAAAGAGCTATCAGCTTCTTTGTGAAACACTGGAAATGCCACCCACACCTCTGCCAGGCATCAAAACACCCATCAGACCCTGTGGAGGTGCGCAAGGCGAGCGTGCGCACGTGTGCCACTGCAGGGAACTCTGGAGATTTTCTTTGAAGCTGTTTAATRTAGCTCACAGATATGCTGAGGACACGGTACCATGAGCGCAGTTTGAAAATAGCAGACTTAAGGTAAATGGGTGCGTTTGTGCAAGCAGGTACCTCTATCAGCAGTGGCAGGCGCTGCGCAGGCTACGTAGGTGCCCGGGTGAAATTGTACCCATAACTGTGGTTCTGTATACAAATACAACATAAGATCAGGCTCTCAAAAATAAATCATCTTAAAAAGAAAGAAGAAGAAAGTATAGGTGCTAAAAACAGTGGAGGTGAGGAGTTGTCACCATAATTATCATTCAAGAAAATACTAAAGTATCAATGTTAGTAAGGTAAACTCACCCAGTTAAAGTAAGGTACTTCCATTTGCCTGCAAAGCAAACAAGGTGAAGCAGTTAGAATATTTCTTTTATAGATAATTAAAACATCCTTTTGTGGGTTTTTTGTTTGTTTTGTTGTTTTTTAACCAAAAGTGCAGATACGTAATCTGTACCAGAAATCTAAAGCACGAATATGAAACCTATAATCCAGAGCAAGATATGATTTGCTGTATCTTTTCATGTGATCAGCAGCCTTGTTATTTAGGGTGGGGAGAATGGGTAAGATTGATCTTACTTTTACCTTGTGGTAAAACAGGGTTTCTTGGATATACATGTTGGGGTACCTGGAAATATGGTGCAGAAAATATCTTCTGCCTCTTGTGTTAAAAATTACAGCAGTACAAGAAATGCTCTTTGTTTTTAGTTGGGAATATTTGGGATCAGTATCTCTTATAAGGGCCTCTTCTAGAGCAGATTAATTTGATCTGCTCTATTAGCTGAATTTTCATAGTTTTACAAATCTGAACTTCTTTGGAGACCTGGAATAGCACAGCCCCTGTCCAGAATTGGCACTGTGGAAGGGTAATGTGAAATTGGGCAGTGCAGTGGTCATGTTCAACAACAACAAAAATTAAGGAGAACTTCAGTGTTCTCATTACYGAAAGATTTGGTGATAAAGGTGGAACTGTAATGTGTGCACATAATATAACTTTTTGGTAACCTATGAATGGCAATCTGTGTTTAGCACAAACTGAAATTGCTGAAGTTCGTGCAAATGGACACCCAGTTTGCATTATCCCACCTGTGCACTTCAGACCTCCACCTCCTATTGCTCAGGGAGTGAATGCTTTTAAATTTTGGATCAGAGGCCACAGTGTGGTGTAGGAGGACAAATCTGTATTTGAAGTTGTTCCAGGCTTTGAAACATTAAAATATGCCCAAGGACAGGAGTGTTAGTTGAAGTGGGCTGGCAGGGTGAGCTTGTACAAAGTAATCAGTGTGTTAAATCTGTGAGTCTGGAGAAGGGACCGAATGCGTGTGAGCAGAGGGAGCTCCTGTCGGAGCTGCAACCAGTGTCTGGTACCGCGCTGGAGGGCTGTAAGGATTATTGGGCGTAGCCATTCAAGTACAGCAGATATAATTTCTTTGGCTAAATTATTTTTTATAGGTGAAAATGACATGGTGACTTTAGGTAGTCTTTTAAAGACTATTAGCAATAGCAGAGGGAGGGTTAAACAACCTCCCCCTCCATTGCTTAGCATAAGTGCAAGCTTTTGGTGAGATACTATTTTATCAAAGCTGTAAAAAGTGGGATAACAATCACAACCGTTGTACATTTCATTAAATTGCGTTCATGTGCTCAGCGGAGAAACGAATGTCCTGACCTTCTTTTTCATCTAAGTGGAAAGAAGCCCTCTTTGGGCAACTTTTTGTTTTGTTTTGTTTTGTTCTTCTTTGTACAATAGTATGACAAACTGGTGATTTGAAGCTAATGTATTTTAAAATATCTATTAGCCACATTCCTCCCCTTGCTATTGTACATTTCTGTAAATGGCATATTCTGTATTTGGCTGAAGGAAAGGGCAAAACTCCCACTGGTGGTCACTGGGAGCAACACCAGGCCCCAGACTGTGAGGCTTTAAGACAGTGATTTATCTTGTTAATAGAAGCATCAGCTGCAATGCACTTGTTACCTGAGTATCTTTATTTTGCACCCAGTGAGCTGCGACTAAACCATGCTCCCTCTACACAGAAACTGGTTGGCCCAGACGCTGGCTGGCTGGGTATTACCTTGCCATGTTCCTGTATACTCTGAAATACTATCCTCGAGCAGGTTTTTGATTTTCATTTAAAAAGAAAATACTTATAAATCAGTAACTGACAAGTAAAATTTTCTTTTATTAAATATACACATATGCATGTGTAGGCACTCATGTTGGTTTTGATTCACAGCTTGCAAGGTAGTTACCTCTTTAGTATATTTTCTAAAACTGTGTTGCCTGTTTGTAAAAAATAGAAATAATGGAAGGGAAAGCAGCCTAAAGTAACCAGAAGGCAGCAGAAGCAGTGAGCAGCCGGGGCAGGGAGGAACTACGGAGTGAAACCACAGTCCACACTCAGAAGTGCAGTAAGTAGAATTAAAATGGCAATATTTTCTGCTCAACTCTGCAGTTATTGCCCATTCTTATAAACGGCCATTTTTCAGGCTGGCGGGAGCCATTGTGCTCCTCTTGCCAGACTTCCTGCATAATCTGGGAATAGAATTCCAGCAAGTGATTCATGCATAGAGCTTAGTAATACTGTTACTGAAATCCTTGGCGGAGACGTCCGWCTCCCCTGCTGGTCCTGTCCTGTCTGTCTCTTATAAAAGATCTCTTTTAACACATCACTTTAAGTAAATAAAGTAGGAGTTAATATTGAAAACGAGTGGCAGATGTTACCTCATTTGAGACATTCTTGCCATATCTGCTTGCTACATGTGATCAACTATCATTTCTTGGTAGCTTATTATTCCAGTTCTCAGAAATCTTGTTTGAACAAGGCAGCCACTCTCTTTACAGTGCTGTTTACTTACTTTTCTTCTTCTTGAAAGGCGGTCTGTTTGTTTGACCACAACATTTTCCATTCTTCTTTTTCTCTGCTCTTTTTCCCCTTACCCGTGTGGAATGGTCTTTGTTGTAACGCAAAGATAGTGCTATTGTCATATCTGGAATTGAAAGATGCCTTTGAACTATGGCCAGAATCAGACCACGGTGGAAAAAGATGCCTCTCCAAAACAATATAACTGGCAAATCTCTGTGCAGATTTATAGTGTGATCTTACCATAATATGAGAACGCACTAACCTCCTATTGAACTCGGTGAGAGGAAATGACTAATGCAAGGAGATAGCTGATACAGTATTTATATTGGACAAAAAGTCTAAACTATCKTAAGCCAGCTCTGCAGCACGGGAAGTGGAGTCTTTATTCAGTTTCCTACAGAGATGTTGTTAGACACTTTTTAATCAAATAATTTAATAGATAAACCTTTACCTTTTGCCGCTGCCAGAAGTGTTATGTTTTATTTAAGCAGATTCTAGTTGTTTTGGTAGTTATATGTATTTTATTTGGGGGATGTGGGATGTGTGTGTATCAGTGTATGAACACTGAGCATTCCAGAAGACACTGAAAAACATCCTGAAGTTCAATTATAAGAATCTTACTTGTAAAGATCTTTATGACCTTGGCAAGAACGCTCAGCAAAGGATTTTGATTATCCTTGGCTCCTTCTTTTGAATTTTGTTAGCAAAGGCACTTTTTGCATGTTTAGTACCTGCATCAGGTGTTGCCTTTCCTAGCTATGGATGTAAACTCTCTTTTCCCCGTGCCACAGGCTGTTGGGCTTTTACCTTTACTCAAATTCTTCACATGTGAGAACTTTCATTGCTGGTTTCTGCAATGACAGAACAGGTTGACAAGTATATTAAATAGTTTAAAAATGAAAAAGTGTTCATTGTACTTGTCTTCAGGTATTTTTTTCCCCCCTTCATTCACAGCCATCTATTTCCAGACCTTCCTGGGCTTTTTGGTTTTGCGTGTTAAGTTTATTTTCTTCCTATCCCTGGTGGCTATCTCCGTTTACAGCGCAGTTTGTTCCTTACTCATTGTTTTGTCTCCTTTGAGGAAATTGCCAGGGTTTCCATTAGCTTGTAATACTAATAGCTGTGACCTCCTTAGGTATCTGTCTGGTTAGAAGGGATTTTTTAATTTGTGGTAATGTAAATATGCCTTGCTTGCAGCCTACAAATTACTYGTATCAGATAAGGCAGGCAGCAATCTAACCTTTCTGTGGCAAGCTTAAACTTTAATTGTGCTTATGGCGTATAATGTAACAGAAAGGTAAATTAGAGTGATTTCTACTCTGTTAAGCTTTGCACGTCTGTTTTATTGTTTCAGGAAAGTATAAGGTTTGAAGCAGATTTTTGGGATGCAGGGAGGTTATTCCAAGGGCACATGCTGTCAGAAGCGAGAGGTGTCTGCCTGGGGATCATGCATTGCTAATTCAAAGCCGATTGTCGTCCAAAGCATTAATTCCCACTGCGAGTAACCAAACTGCAATTGAATAGGCATCTCCTTTTGGCCATGAGACAGAATGCTGAGCTAGATGGACCTTCAACCTGACCCAGTAAAGCTGTTTTTATGACTTGTGCAGAAAAACTTCGTGCCCTAGCTTGCCCAGCCCACTCAAAATATGCTGATCAGGTGCCCAATTTAGATGCTTCTGCTTGTCTTCTTCAGGATGAATCAACAGGAGAGATCACTTTCTACATGAAGGGGGCTGATGTGGTCATGGCCGGCATCGTGCAGTACAATGACTGGCTGGAAGAAGAGGTACGGGGCAGTCTGCCTTAGATACGGAGGATTTCTTGGGCGAGGGCTTTTCTCATGCCAGGGTGGCACGTGGCAAAGCTGCTGATGTTAATTTAGCATGAAGGATGTAGCAATTAAAACATCTGCAGRCTGAAAGATCATTGATATGGCAATTCATTGGATTAGCAGTCAGCCAAATCTATGTGCATAACAGTGCCTTTTAAAGGAAGTCAAGTGGCAAGTTCAACACATTTGGTGCAGGATAATTCCTGTATATTAAATGAATTTTGCTCAAAATTGACTGGCATTCAAGATCGCCAAATTTATCATAGGCTTGATCCTGCATTTGGATTTATTTTAAACTGTCTGTTTAATTTCAAAACTGCATTTGATAGCTTTCTGCTGGGATGGGTTTGTCAGGTTAGCAGTAATGTTGACACAGGCTTCATAGCAGGAGCTTCAATTACTGATTTTCTTCCCTGTGTTCGTAGACATAATATGTTAGTCTTGTTTTAAAGACTGTATGGCCAAAGACTGTAGGTCTTCAAGTCAAAAGCTTGTGTCCTTTCACTTATAGCCAGAGAAAATGAAATTAATGGAGCTGGTTTTGCCATACTGATATGGACATTTTTGTTTCTGATCACTGGGGTAGATTGCAAACCATTTCAGATGTCCTTTCTTTTTCCTCTTAAGTTTATCATGTACTTTATCAGATGTTATAGACTGAATGGGGTTGCTCAAATGGGACGGTTATTTTCTTAACCTGCTATCTTGCATTGCAATCTCTGCAATGCTGTGCATAAATCATCTTCCTCGAGATGCCGTTTATGGTTTACAGTGTGATTCTTCTTTGCAGTGTGGTAACATGGCTAGGGAAGGCCTGAGGGTTCTTGTTGTAGCCAAGAAGTCTCTGACTGAGGAGCAGTATCAAGACTTTGAAGTAAGTTTTTGTTTGCTTTTTTTTTTGCTTTGTTTTTAAACAAATAATTACTGAAGTGATTCTCACAGACCTCTCATGATAATACCACCTCTCATCTCCCTATTCTTTATGACAGAATTGTCATCATTCAAACATCTTGCTGTTCATTTAATCAAAGCAGTGTTTTGAGTGATATGTAAGAAACTGGAGCCTATCCAGGATCCTCCAGAACAGTTCATGAATCCTGCCTTATAGTCTTTTGTGGTTATAAATTCTGCAAATATTCACCATTTGTTAGTCAAGTTGTGTTTTGGGGGGGAAATGTATTGGATTTTAATTTTCTAGTTTGCATCCTGACATCTGTGGAAACTGCAAACATCCTGAATATAACGCAGCCAGGCTCCATGGAAATAGAGACTTTGCGCATGGGGTTTGTTACATGGGACCCCAACATTAATTTATTTACCCCAGATAGGCAGAATTCAAAGAATTGTTTGGTTGTATGCAGAGATGTGATGGTCGACGTGTTTAGGACTCTCTATTGCCCTTGCTTGTAGGAAAAGTGCTAGTCGTGAAAGCCACGGTTAGACCTGTAGTGTGAGGGAGTCATTTCCAGGCTTTCTGCAGGTGTCACTTCAGTAACTGTTGTGCACTTGTGTGCACAAGGACACAGTGTGCATCGCACTGTCCGGCTGGCGCAGGACAGGGACAAAGTGCCAAAAACTTCCTCAAATATTTTCAGCCTCATTCTGTAACACACAGCCAGTGTTCCCAGGGCATTACAGGTGGCACTCTTGAAGACAGGGAGACGTGGGTGGTCCTGCTTGTTAACCCTCTGTTCCACAGAAATATAGAGAGGCTGCTCGAGTGACTGCGACTGCGAGTTTGTGTCTGGTCTGTCCTCAGGCTCGCTATGTGCAGGCGAAGCTGAGCGTGCATGATCGCTCGCTGAAGGTGGCCACAGTGATCGAGAGCCTGGAGATGGAGATGGAGCTGCTGTGTCTCACTGGAGTGGAGGATCAGCTGCAGACGGATGTCCGACCTACTCTGGAGACGCTAAGGAACGCTGGCATTAAGGTCTGACTAACCTAACGTTTCTACTCACAGGAATCCCCAGACCTTCTGGAGTACATGGCACTGTCCTACAGATAGTAAACTGAGACAGTTTGGGGGCCCTGTCAAGGTAAATATTTCAGCAGGTGCACTTTGGGAGTGGGAACAGCAAGGATTTGAGCATCACTTTGGGTACAGAAGATGCTRAGAGTGTTAAATATTAACTAAACACATTAAAGCATATCATCTGTGCTTTTCCTCCCCAAACTGCTCTGGCTCGTTCTGTAGAGAATCCAAGAGCATAGGCAGGACAGTGGCTATAGAAGGTTTTTTTTGCATAAGTGTTTCTTTCAAATGGTTGCGTAAAATGAGACCGAGTTAGATCTGTTCTGTCTCCTGGCGTGCCAGTTCTCRTGCTGAGGTTGATGCACCCAGCTGTGAATATGAATGTGTCGGAGTAGCCGCTAGAGGGGGCCTGAGTCAAAAGAATGAGGAAGGAGAAGGGTTTTTTTTTTTTTCCAGCTTTCCAGCCTTCTGCATCTGAGACTTGAACACCTATAGTCTGAGCTGTATTTACTGGTGAAGAAACAGGCATGATTCCTGCTTAATTTTCCCCTCTRAAAATTTGTCAGTCAGATCCTGGATTTGCAAAAGGAAAATAGTGGACCAAATGCTCAGATTTGGGCAAGAAAAGGAGGTAAAAGGGTTCTGGTTGTGGTTTCTCTGTTTTAAATATGAAAGTGAGCAAAACCCCGAGCTGTACTACAAATCCAAAAGCAGAGCTGCTGTTTGGGGTTTAGATAGGAAGCGGAATTCAAAGCTTCAGACAGGCTTCCAGAAGCACTTTCTGTTTGGAGCCATCCCTATAAATAATAGGAACGTCAGCAAGGAAGTGGGAGAACCAGAATAAAGGTGCTTAGCAATGCTGCGGCTCTCTCCCCCTGCAGCACAGTCCCAGCTAGATGTTCAGAAGCAGTTTCGTTTTTTCTTTTCACCTCGGCTGGAGACACGGTTGTGGCACTGAGTGCATAGTCTCGCATAGCAAGTGCTGCAGTTCTCAGCAGTCACCGTGATGGTGTGTTCAGTTGGGTATTGCATGCAAGAGGTAAATCCAGACTGAAGGCAGTCTTATAATTCGTTACAGGGACCATCTTGTTAAGATAAATCTTTCTCCAGCATCAGATTATTAAACAAATAACTGTCATCTTTTGTTTGTTTGTCTGGGTTTTTGTTGTTTTTTTAAGTTTGGTTAAATATTTTTGGACATTGTCTTCAAAGAATAAAAACACCAGTGGAAAAACAAAACAAACTCTGATATATTTATACTATTGAGGGAATTCCCTGCCAGATTCTAGGAGTATTGCTGCCGACATTGCTCTCCAATGCCCCCCACCCGAAGCACAAAATAAAAGAAGCAGTGTATATAAGAACAACTTGGGCTGTTCCAGACGCACACATCAGCAGTGAGCTAACCCCGGTTGCATCATCCACATTTCAGGCAGGGCCATGAGGGATCTCTCTGCAGCACAGTCTGCTTATTTCAGCCTATGAGAAATAGCTGGGATGGGACGCATTAACACACACATACACATTCCTAAGCTTGCATTTTGTGGGGTTTATCAGCAGCATCTTGAAATGTTGCAGGTGGAAAAATGTTGCACGTAGTTTGTAACCTCTTTTACGTTGTAGCCTCTAAAAGCTCTGCCTTCTTTTGTACATGAGATTTTTTTTTTGTCCATTTTAAAAAAGAGCTTTCTTAAAAAAAAAATTGCATATATATCCTAACAGTCCTTTGATATGCCTGAACTGACAGGTGGTACTTCTAAACATCCTGAAGATGTAATTGTTAAGTTTTGTGTTTAATATATTGATTATTTGGATTTCAGGTGTGGATGCTGACAGGGGATAAGTTAGAGACAGCCACGTGTACAGCAAAGAACGCACATTTGGTGACAAGAACGCAGGACATCCATATATTCAGACTAGTGAGTAAAGCACTCTCTCAAGAGTTGCTCCGGACACTAAATTTTGGGATAGGAGGGGTGCTGAGATCACAATTATAGCCCAGAAGTAGACCGAGAATATATACGTTYTTTTGACCCGACTTTGAGTTTTTGTTTATCTGGCTGTATTTGAAGAGCTTAATGTGCTGCCTGCTCATACCACTTTTGCTCCCTTTGAGACTGTTTTGTTTATTTTTTCACCTCAGCCAACCCAATCCTTCCTCAGTTGCCATGTTTTTTTCCAGGTGACTAACCGTGGAGAAGCCCATTTAGAGCTGAATGCCTTCCGCCGGAAACATGACTGCGCGCTTGTTATTTCTGGCGACTCACTAGAGGTAAACTCCAAACTCTTCAGACTGTTCAGGAGCAGTCCCAAAACTCTATGGCCGAATTCAGATTTTTAAAGGAATATTTGTAGCACAAATATTGATGACGCTTCTGTTCTCTGTAAAATAGGTGTGTCTGAAATACTATGAGTATGAGTTCATGGAGCTGGCTTGCCAGTGCCCTGCTGTGGTGTGCTGCAGATGTGCCCCAACGCAGAAGGCCCAGATCGTGCGCTTGCTCCAGGAAAGAACTGGCAAACTCACCTGTGCAGTAGGTAGGAACTTTGTTTAGTAGGTGAAACCTCCATTATAGTCTCCTCAGACTCATTCCTGTTTATGGATTAGGCAAAGAATCTTTGATTTAATGTGTATGTGGACATCTATAGCTGTGGCTGATAAGGAAAGACCAAAGAGTGTTTTGAGCATGTAAACTGCTCGGGTTTTTTCTTTTTTTGGTTTTAAGGCCTGACTTCTGTCAGCTTAAGGTTGCAAGTAAACCGAGTTTGAAGCCAGAAAGAAGTGGGTTTTTTTACTACCCAACTGCACAATAAGAGATTTATTATGCTTATTTCAGAACTAAAAGGCGGCCACACTAGTTAAGGTTGACTGACCATGTAAGTCATCTTCACTTTTTATGTTCGTCAGTGAGCAGTCCTGTGTCATCTCATAACACCTGGAAATGCTGAGTTAGGGAACAGGTTTTTTGTAGGGTGATTGATAAGATGAAGCTTTGCATATGGAAACTTCAGTGACAGAAACTTAAATATTTGGGGTGGTATCTTTGCAAAACAGAGTTTAAACTTGACCAGGGCAGGTGCCACTGCTAATATGTGAGGTTTATTTCAGCATTGCGGATAAAATGGTATACCCTACAAACCAGACTAGGTGATCAGTAGCTTTGAATTCTTGCGGCTCTATAAAAAGCTGCCTAAAGAATTTAATTTCCTAGTTTCTATTTAAAGTCTTGCATTTGTTAATGGGGTTTAATGTTTCTTCTAGCATTACAGTCTGATCCAGATGCCTTTGGGATTGCAAGTTGCCTGGGTTGCTTAACTGCCAATGTCCTTTATCTGTGCTCTGACCCACAGGTGATGGAGGGAATGACGTCAGCATGATCCAGGAGGCTGACTGTGGTGTTGGAGTTGAAGGAAAGGTGGGATTATCTCACGGTTAATAACACTTCCTATGGCACTTCAGAAGCTAGTTTGCAAGCTACTCGTAAATAAATCCTCAGAAGTTCATGCAAAAAGAAAGAATCACCAGACTACAAGCCTTATCGTGAAAAATAATCTGGCTGTAAAGTAGGCTACTGTTTAGTTGAACTCAAGTTCATTATTTGGTTCTTGGAAGATTCCCTGATTTTGGACCTTTGTGTTTTTTCATGATGTGCCAAATGATGGAGCTGTAATTGCTCTGATAACATAATTACTACAGGTACAATTTAAGAACTGATTTTATTAGTTTAGAAAGCAAATCCTGGGTTAGAACTCGGGTTCGTGCATGGAGCTCCTTGGAACGCAAGGACGGGATTTGGAGGCTGTGCAAAGACGCTGCACGCAGTGAGCCAAAACATTCAAATTGAGTGAACTTTTGAGACTGAAAATTTGTGTTTAAAATTGACTTGATATAAAATGAGTATTATGTTAACATGCGTGTTGTGAATCATAATCCGGAGGGTTGGTTGCTTAGAGTCTGAGGCCAGGAATCAAATGGGAATTCTCTTCATAGTTTTGCTCTTTGCTGAAGAGCTATGGTGGCAGGCAGAAGTACTGAGGTAATACTGTCCCCCACCTAATGCAGTGTAAATTTTCTTGGAAATTCTGCCAGTGGTAGCTAAATAATAGTATGGTATTTCTTTGTTTCCAGTAATGAAATGATCTCATTGTGCTTTTACTTACTCTTGTACACAGGAAGGAAAACAAGCATCACTTGCAGCAGATTTCTCTATCACTCAGTTTAAACATCTGGGCCGTTTACTAATGGTGCATGGAAGGAACAGTTACAAAAGGTCGGCAGCTCTCAGCCAGTTTGTAATCCACAGGAGCTTGTGCATCAGTACAATGCAGGTAAATGGGCTGTTTCATGTGGACTTTTCCAACGGGGAGATGAAAAAAAAAATCTAAAAGCAAAGGTTCTGCATTTCAAATCAGATGCAACTGTTTCTTCTCCTTGAAATGTTTGTAGATTGGAACTTGAGACTGTTACTTTGATCTGAAAACACACAAGAAGGTTCTTGGTGTTGGACCAACATCAGCAACTTTTTCAAAACTGGACAAACAATATCCTACCTTAGAAAATACTGCTGTGACGCAGCATGTTATTGCTATTGTTCAGTGATGTTATCAAATACCTGACTGTGTAGCAGGGCAATGCTCTTAATGAGTAAGTGCACTTACTTACAGGTATGTTTTAAGTTAGGCCTTCAAGCACTGAGACCAAAGTTAAGCAACTGTCTGAAGAGGAGCTGGCTCAGACCCCGATGAGGTTACTGAAACCTCGGTCTGGCGCGGGGAGGAGTGTTCCCGGGAGCTGTGCCGGGAAGGTGGTTGAAGCACATACTGACTTTCCCAAGTGCTCATACAGCAACGTGAAAGCAGTCTGTTCCTCTCCATTTCAAAGGGAACCTGAGAAACAGATGTAGTATTTACAAAATTTGAAGCCCTGCTGGTGTGCAGAGCCCCAGTGTAACACAAATGCAATTGCCAGTTGGCAGGGAGAGTTTAAGGACATTTTAAGAGTTTATGAGCCAAATTCCATTCTTAGCTGTGTTCTCTTGAGTGAAAGATACAGTTAAGGACAGAGGTTGCTCTTTGGGAGTTGTGTTCCCACACCATAATGTACTAATAAACACATCCTTTCAAAACACTAAGGCTTTTCAGTAAAATACTTGATACGTTTGAGAAGTCTGGTTCTTCCCTCTCCCCTTTTTAGAATAACGATGTTGGAGAAGGATGAGTAGAGACAAAAGGTTCGAACTCAGGGGGCAGTCTAGATTGTTTTGTGGTAGAGACACATCTCCAGCTAAAAAAAAAACAGGAAAAAAATGTAATTTCTGTAACTGACCAGAAATTCATCTTAAATGCACTGGAGTTTGGAGTTTGTATTAGTGGGTGCTCATTCTTTTTACATTCTGAAGACAGCATCCGAGGGTGAGGTGTAAATAAGTATGCACCTGTCCTTCACAACATCTGCATGGCTTTCATCAAGCCCGTGGGCTTTGGAGGAAACTCTTTAAGTTCTTTTTTGTGGAATTAAAGTTTTCCATGTTCAGTTCTCCAGTGTTTGCTATTAAACATAGCTTTCATCCAAGGTTTGCGCAGGAATTAAAAGAGCTGATATTACATTCTTCTGTCTTCATTCCAGGGATTTGGAGAGCCCACTKCAAGTACTTTCCAGTTTGAACAGAGTATATTTTTCATCTGTAACTTGTACTGCAGTATCTCATGCCTGAAAAGCTTCTTTTTTTTCTTTCCTAGGCTGTTTTCTCATCAGTATTTTACTTTGCTTCAGTTCCTCTCTACCAGGGCTTTCTCATCATTGGGTAAGAGCTCACTTCTTTTATTAATAGTGTGGAAAACCTATGCATAATGAATAGATTTTGGCTACTTAATATGCAGGGCATGCCTGGCTCTGCTGCGAGTGTTTCACAACACTGGGAGGGTGGGTGCAGTCCTTGTCTCCTTCCTGCTCCTCTGCGCCGAGCGAAGGCGCTGAGCCAGTGCAAGCCCTTCTAGCAGCCTTCCCGAAAGGAAAATTGGTCTGATTCAGAATAGCAGAAAGTAACAGCAAGCTGCTCTTCCAGGAAGAGGTCCTTCAGTCCTGGGGTGAAGCAGAGGGACAGTCGCATCACAGCGCTGGGAAGCCTGCGGGGAGCCGGTGGTGCCAGGCCTCCCCAAGCAAGGCAGCGAGGGTGTCCCACGGCCTCTTGCTCCCAGCTGCGCTCGCCCTCGGCACCCTCACCCCGCGCTCATCAACAGGAGGAATCAGCTGCAGTGTAAAATACACTGGTATTTCACTTGCAATCACATAGTTTTATATGCTATCAAGCACCTAATTAATTAAAAAAAAAAAAAAAAAGGGCACAGCAAATTCATACCCGCTCCCTTCTGATGCAGACAGCCCCCCGAGCCTGAACTGCGGAGCAGCATTTGGGGTGGGGTAGGTCTGTCCCAGACTCCTTAATAAACTTATAACAGCAGTTGCAATACCTGAATCAGTCATCCACCTCTGAATGTTTCTAATCAAAAGCTATTCATGAAGCAGATACTGCAGGTTTTTCCTACATGCAAAACTCTGGTGTGTTACATTTGCAAATTTTTACAATATGTGCATTGTTTAAGATTTCAAGAGTACTGTGTTTTCTTTCTGAAGGCTAGCATTTCTATTTGTTCATCTAATCCTTGATAATTTTGTGGTTTTCCACCTTCTTCCCAGGTACTCCACAATTTACACAATGTTTCCAGTGTTTTCTCTAGTCCTGGACAAGGATGTTAAGTCTGAAGTTGCAATGTTGTACCCAGAGCTCTACAAAGATCTTCTTAAGGTTTGGAAGATTCTTGTTTTTCTGTTTTGGTTTAAGATACCTGTCTTGATTTGGGACTTTCTCTGGAAGACTTGAATGTATTATCCATAGATATGGAACTTTATCATACATTTTCAAGCAAAATTCTTTTAAAGGCAAACATGAGTTAACAGATACAACTTGATTTTCTTACAGTTTGTTGTTGAATGCTACATGAAATATAATTTATTAGAAACGTCTGGGAAATAGAAGTTCCATTCTGTGGGTTATTCTAAGGATTTAATATTACCAATTTGTTCCAAAATAAAGGGGGAGGAGAAATTGTCAGGCATTTGGCACTATCCTAAAGCCAGAAAAGAGGAGGGGGAGAGGAAGGGATCTACTCATTTGATGAGGAGAAGGAGGTTATCACCTGGATTCTGGAATGGAAATTTGCTTTAAGGATGATCTAAAGGAATCTAAAGACTTGTTTATGTGCCCTTTTTGTCATACTAGCATGAAAGAGAGAGATCTTTTTCTTTAAACAAAGAAAAATGTATTTAATATTTACCATAGAAATATCAGGAAAGTAAATTTTGTCCTTGGTGCATTTTGGTTTTCTGGTTTCAGTGTTGTTTTCTCCCCACCCCACTCCCCCTGGAAAATTTTTTGAGTAACTGGGGTATGTGGCCTGGGAACATCTTTCTTAATTGAAGGAAAGGGTGGACTGAGTCTTCAACAGATCCTTTCCCTCAAGGATTTCTGTTAAACAGATACTTTCAGAAGCAAAGCCTGTTTTTCCAACAGCCTGAATAAGTCTCCATCTGGTTTCACTTGCATGTTGTCTCTGATGTCATAAACCACTAATTCTCCAACCATCCTTAGGCCTGGTCGAAACATAGTTTTTTTGTACTGGTATAGCTGTGTTGGCTGGAGATGCTCTTTTTTAAAACCTGCCTGCCTCCAATATGATGTGATTTGTGTGTGTGTGTGTGTGTGTGTAGAGAAATATAATATTAATGTGTACATATATATATGTATACACATACGCATGCACATATTTCACAGCACAATGACTCATGAGACATCTTTACATTGAATTAATTGTGTGTGCAGTAAGGAAGAGGCTGTACTGTACTGTGCAAGCAGTGAGCGTCTGAAGTCCCAGGCCTCCTTCGTGCAGCACGAAAAAGGAGAATAAAGAGACAATGCCTCGGGCTGGTTGGTTGCTTTTGCGTTTTTTACAAGTCACCTTCAAACTCTCTTTCATTAATTGCTGGATTGGTCTGTAAGTGAACGTTCATAAAAGAAAACCCCAACAGAGCTTTGTGTTTTCTCTTTCCCTAGGGGCGGCCGTTGTCATACAAAACGTTTTTGATATGGGTCTTGATAAGCATCTATCAAGGTAAGAAATTAACTTCTGCTTGTGCCTTTATAAGTATTAACAGGTACAGAATATCTAACTTCTTGTTTTGTAGGAAGTTAAGTAAGTCATGGAGTGAAGTTAGCCATGCATCCTTAGGATAGTGAATATGGTTTTTTTTGTCTCAGGAAATGTTGGCAGCGTTACCAAGGCAAGAAATGATCAAAAACTAAATATTGACAGTAACTGGTCAACACTGTCATAGGCAACAATGTAGAAGTTCAAGGCACTGTGCCTCTTCCTATTGGGACCATCCTTTGTAATTCTGGACGAGTTCCTTTCAGTGCTTCCATTGCTCTGTCTGTAAAGTAGAGCTTGTGACTCTTCCTTTCTTTTGAAAAATGTTTTCAAATCTGTGAATGATGCTGGTTGCTAACATTACAAAATACAGAATCTGTAGATTTACATTCTCTTGTGTGTGTTATCTAAACCTTGTCTATTAGCTGTGACAATTATTCTGATTACTTCATAGGCATCTCTAGTGGAGGGACTGGAACAGAGCTCAAATTCTTGATCATATCCCTTACACTCTAATTAGGCTACTGAAACAGTTAACCAAATTCCTAAATTACAACGTATCCATTTTCCAAAAGTGGAGGTAGTAATTAGGGTGTATGTCTAAGAAGACCTTTTCTTTCAGTTCAACCTTTTTTTTTTTTTTAATCAAGTAATCTCAGACACAAATACTTTCTACTACTGATAATCAGGGAATCATGGAAAACACACACATAATGCTGAGCTATAAAGTTAAAATGGCAATACGATCCTGTGACAAAATTTGTTGTTTTCCAAAACTCGTTTATCAACAAGAGTTGGAAGAAAAGTGCCAGAATAAGCAGCTAATTCTTATTGATTTAAATGATATTACCATCCTTAAGAAGGGAGCGAGGCCAAGAATATAAAAACTCTCTTAGCATTATCCTCTGAAATCTAATGCAGTAGAACGCCATGACAGGGATAGTGGTCTTCTGTTGCTATATAAATAAGATGGCAAAGCCAAGGCATTTATAGAAAATTCACAAGTGGTGGAAATCTAAAGCCAGAGGGTGATGCATTGAGGGAAAGATTTCTTTTTGAGCTAAGACCACTATCTGGTTACAATATTTGGTTAAAGTGACTTCACTTCTGATGTGCTAAATAACTAGAAAACAGCAGGCCAAACAATTGGACTAGTTGCTAGCAGAGATGAGCCTAACCAAAAACTTGAGCAGCCCTGAAGTTTGGAAAGTTCACAGCTGGATTTGAACTTTGTGGCTCAAGCTCTAGTCACTTGCAGGTTTTCCCTTCCGAAGCTAGCCTCGTGTGATGGATGTTGGTGCAGATTACTCATGCTGCTAACATGAGTTATTTGTGCAGGTGGCTGTCCGGGGCGTTGTGAGCCTTTGCTGGCTAGCCAGAATAGGAGCATGAAACAATGCATCATAAATAGCGCTTTAATATGTGCTTCTTGTAGAGGGAAATGTAAAGGGGAGAGAATTTGGCCAAAGTAGTGCAAAGAGAGGTCAGCCTGTATTCACTGAGCTTTTCAACACATTACTTCCATCTGGGCACTGAGGCAACGCAGTAGGTTTTAGAAGTATTTGATATCTTTTAGCCTCTGAGTAGTGACCAACCGCTTTTCTGGGAGGATAAAGTTTCATGATGTTAGAAGTCTCCAATTGCCAAAATTGTGTGCATTAATTTCCTATCTCCACGTGTCTGTAAATATGATAGACTGTTATAAAAGTCTGGGCACCTCTGCAGTAACTTTTCCCTGTCTTCTCATCAGTTCTGTCTCCTAAATAGTAACTGATTCATTGTCATTAAATCCAATAGGTTTCATGAAAAACAGTCTCAGGATATGAGTATGTTTCAGCTTTTCCGGGATTAGCAGTGGGTTTTAGGGCTTAGACTGATGTGTGAATAAAATATCGAAACGTTCCGTTCTCTGACAGGTAGCATCATTATGTATGGAGCACTGCTCCTCTTCGAATCTGAATTTGTCCACATCGTCGCCATTTCCTTCACATCCTTGATTCTCACCGAGTTGCTGATGGTGGCGTTGACAATCCAGACATGGCATTGGCTTATGATAGTGGCTGAGCTGCTTAGTCTCTCCTGCTACATAGCTTCTCTGGTCTTCTTACATGAGTTTATTGGTAAGGTTAAATGTCTTTTCTTTACTCCAATCAGTTGTTTAACGACCTGAATAGAAACAGGACTGTAAGGGCATGAATTGAGTTTAAAGGCTGTTGATGAAATCAGCATAGTTATAATTACACTGGTTCTGACCAGAATAAACTCTCTTTGATTGGAAGCACTTGAAAGATGATTCCTCCTCGTAGATGAACGCTAGAGGAGATGTAGGTGGTCAGTAAATTGTGTGTTGCCCAGTGAATCTCACGCTTACTTCCAGAGCTCCGCTACATATAAACTATCGTATGCCATAATGGTCTTTGTTTCCCTGTGGGAACTGAACCTGAGACTAAAAATATGAGCCTCTACTGTTGGTTTGAAAGATTTCATCTTTTGACTGGGTGAAGTAGCTGCCTCATAAAACTTCCTAATGTTGTTGTTTCACTGGGACCCCTCTCTTGCTGATTTTTTTTTTTCATTTGCCTGAAACAGAGCTAATACTTTTCATCTCCCTGGCAAAAGGAAATAGGGTGAGGAATTCCAGGTTCTCCTGATAGCTGTCTAGTGGCAAATATCAGATCCCTAGAGGTTGTTTTAGTGTTCGGTCAGGAACCACAAGATGTCACTGCTTGTTCCATAAAGCTCTGCAAACTGAGGATAGTGAGGATAATTTCCCAATGTGATAGATCTGAATCTCTTGTGTATGAATATATCGGCTCCATTTTGAACGATCCTTCAGCTATTTTTCAGTGCTTCCAAGATACCATAATAGAATGATTTGCTGTAATACCAGCCAAGCAGAAGACAGGAACTCCCAGAGTCAGCATACAAGTAGTGCATTTAAAGAAAGCTCAGTAGTGCCAGAAGATGGATAGCCCTGTTTCATGTGGGGCTTATATCTGTACTTGCCTGTGATGAATTATATGCCTTGCTGGAATCCCATGAGGACTGTGTATGTAGAAAGCTTGTATCTTTGTGAAGGAGAAGGGAGGAAGAGTAAGGAACCAAACTGCATGGGTTTTGAGCTTTTGTGCTTCTGGAGAAGGGGAAGCTGCTAGTGTAGTCAGATTATAGTCCTTCTCTGTGCCTCCTCCCAAAGCGTACTTCCCATCTTCATTGATTCTGTGCTCTTTTTTTTTTTCCCCTCTTTTTTTTCTTTTTTTTAAACAGATGTTTACTTCATTGCAACTCTGTCGTTCTTGTGGAAGGTCACCGTCATCACCCTGGTGAGCTGCCTCCCCCTCTACGTCCTGAAGTACCTGAGGCGAAGGTTTTCTCCCCCGAGCTATTCAAAGCTCACGTCATAGGGCCACTCTCATTGCCCACCAGAGACAAGTATTGCACATGGCTGAGAGACAAAAATCATGTAGTTGTAACTATACTGAATACGTCTGGTATTTGCATAAGGATCACGTGGTAATCTCTGTTACGTGCTGCTTTATTGAAAGACTTAACAACTGCCGTGAACAGAAATCTAATGATAAATGGGAGTTTTCTGAGAGAGAAAGACTCTCATTAGTTCATCCAATTTTTGTCACTTTTGTTCAACTTAATTGGGGTAAAATGCATGCAACTGCAATGATGATTGGTTTCTCATGTGTGATGCAGAGTATCTGAAAGCTGCTAACTGACCTTGGAATTTATATGTGATGAGAATTTTAAGTTACTTTTTAAGTATCTGTGATGTTCCTTACATGGTGTTATGTTGTTTTATATTATTTATCTTTTTGATTGAAGTAGGTACATTCTTTTTCCGTCTTGGAAAGTCCTTACTGTAGGTGATGCACTGTATTGGTGACAGCCAATTTCTGATTTGTGCCATGCCGTTCTCATAACGGGGCTCCAGCGTGTCAGATTTACGCACATTTGAGAATCTAAGCCTGCTCAAGACTTTCCTTCAGTTGGATTGAGGTCAGTCTAGTGTTTTTGGTGGTATCCAGCCATTGATAAATACAGAGAAATATAACCCAAAGTGAAGAAAATTCCATTTTGTTTAGCTTTTGTGCTTCCTGTTAAAAGGAGCTGATGATATAATAGCTTTACTCTATATTTATTTGTATAGGAGAAAATTATCTAAATTAAAAATCCCTGTTGGAAAGAAATTTGCAGCTGATCAGCCTTAAAATGTGTTGACAACGTGAGAAGCGACTCGTACGGCTCCGCAGACAATGCGGCAGACATGTCTTGAATCCTTGGAGACTGAAAGGAAAGGTCACGGAGCTGCTGCTCCGCACAGCTACACAAAATCTGTTTCCTGTTAGGATGAAATAGTGAAGATGAGCTGCAAATAAGCGGAGGCACTCCTAGGTGGATGTTGTTCGTGACACAATCTCTGCAGAGAGGCAGTTTTTGAGAACTTGTTTGCTCTAAAAACCAAACTTGAATCAGAGAAGCAGGTGCAGAGGCCGTACCATGGGTGCTAGGCCAGTGTGCAGAGCAAAGTAGATTTCTTTTTTTTTTTTACCTTCAAAAAACTCGGTAAGTTTTGTTTTTATCATAAGCCTGTGTTATAAACAGTATATGCACAGACTGCTCAGGAGAATGACAGTGAGTTAAAGGAACCTTGAAGGGTTGAACATGGCTGAGCTCTTAGTGACCACAGGTCTCATCTAATGGCTGTTTAGTCTGTGATAAATTAGTTGCTTGCTGTCTCGTTCCCATATCATAAGACCCCCCGTTGTACCTGGTTGGTAGGCTGTGTGGAGAGGCCAGGAGTGGTGGATCCCAGCAGCCTGAACTCCCTTCTCCTCTCTAAAGACCAGATCAGGGAAACTGTGCTGGTGTGAGGAGCAGAAGCTCCTTTGGCTTCTCTGTGCCATGCTGAACCTCCTTAATGGAGCGCCAACTTCTGTTGCCATTGCTATGGATGTCCCACTGTTGCAAGCAGCACAACGCTGTGTAAAAAGCTTTGCTGTGAAAATCAGGGTGGAAAATGGGAGTGTCGATTCAAAAGGAGAGCTGGAGTCTGTATTGACCCGTAGTGGTACATCTTGAATTTTCAGATCTAAAAAGCCATGCTTTATGTGACTGGTGTGTGGTAAATGCTTTGAGGAACATTTTGCACAACCTGGCCTGCCTTCCTTGCTCTAAATTACTGTGAGTAAATATCAAAGATGAGGTGAAGCAAGTTCCCAAAGATTTGGAGAAAAATTGGATGTGCTTCATTATGCACGTGGCTCAGGGGGAGAGGAAGGTGCAAGTCCATGTGCCCATGTCATTTCATGTGAGAGAAACCCTCAGGAAGGGTAGACAGCTTCCCTACAGAAACCTAGAGAATAAATAGCAGTGGTGTCTGGGACGGCGCTCCAGCAGGGCAGTCCAAAGGGTGCTGTGTCCTTCCGCTGCCGCCTTTCTTCCCTGGAGCAAACCCACCCTCTGTGATGTAGATCTGATGTTCTCCTTCAGCCTTCTTCTCTTTATAGCTGCTTCGCTAGTGACCCTATTTCTCTGTCATCCAAAAAGGCCTCACAGATTATGGATATCCTGTTGGATTTTTTTTATTATTATTATTTATTTATAGGAAACACACTGAACTGGGAAGACTGCAAAATAGGCAGCTTCCCCCATTCTCATCAGGCACTGCTTTTTCAGTGGCCCTCCTGCAGGTCTAGAGAAAAAACAAAAAGCATATGCAGTGCCTTCCTGCCATATTTATTTGTGTCCTTTTACTTCTCTTCCCTTTGCTTTTCTGCTTTTCCAGGGAAAGGAGTCAATCGTACCAATACAGGTGATGGGTACTATTATGTCCCCTTTGGGAGTGGAATTTGTGCTTCAGACGGCAATGCAGACTGAGAGCTGTAATAGTCAGAAAAGACTAGTTCCAGTGTGTCCTCTCTGTGTGCTTAATTTGGAAAGTTATGTTTCAAAATCCTTGAGGAATAAGAACAGCAAACACTTAGATCTAAAACAATGGCTTTTCTTTTGTGCTCTCTTCTGATTAGGCTCTTTTGTGGGGTCCTAATACTTAGCAACCACCTTTATAAACAACCGAGTGACTAAGGAAACTTAGCTAATTCTTGGTATTCATCTTTCGGTAATGGTTTTAAAATTTGCCTTTCTTTTCTTCTCTTCTAAATTTTTCCAAGACAAAAATCCACCCCTTTTACTAGTATGTACAAATTGGGAAAGGCCCTGAAAGTCCCATATTTTTAAATGGTTTGTCTGAGAGAAGAAAAGCAGTGCCTGAAGAGCCCTACTGCGGAAGAATGGGGCTATCAGCCTTTTGCGAATTTTGCCACTTTGCCAAAAAGGTTCTTGATGTCGTCTTTGTCGTGACTTGCTACAGTTCCTGGGCAGTGTCAGCCTTGCAGATGCTCTGGATTCCCCAATCAATATTTGATTTAAGTAGCTTTGAATATAACAGTCAAGTTTTTTTTTTTGGGGGGGGGGCAACTTCTTGTGACTGACAAGTCAAGTCTCTCTTGTCCTTTGGAAAATACATGACAGTACACATCTTTGTAAGAACCCTGTCCCTATCTATTGTGTATTAGTAGTTAAATGTCCTGCGAGAATAACAGTGCCATGCTACTGTATGTAAATATTTGGGAAGTATGTATGGTAGAATTCACCGTTTCCTGAAGTCAATACAGTTTACACAGAGTGGACCATATTTGCAAAATACTAGCTTATATCAAGAAAGGGAGTGAATTGTGATTTCAGTAATATTTATTGAATCATAACCTTAATAAGGAACTCATACTTAGTGGCATTGATAGTGATCTGTAGCTGTGTTTTGGGGTGGGGATTATGTTCCTTTGCAGCTAGTTTTTTGCACAAGGTTGTAAATCCAGGAAGCAATTTCTCTCTGGGTACACATTGCTTTTTTTTAAAGCAATCAGAAAATTAAAAATGCCATCTAACAAACAGCAGGAGTGAGAAATAATTGTTGTATTTTTCATGCTTAGCACTTTGTCTGTAAACTATTTTGCTTAAATTATTTAAAAAAAAATTTTTTAAGCAAAGTTTAATGCATATGTTCATACTATCCATTTGAATAAATGTATTCTTCGCTGGAAATTAATTGCATCTTTTTCCTCTAGTATGCTCATAACTCTTGCAGAGTGAAGCAGGTTTCCTCTTCTGTGTAGTATCTCGTTTGTTCGTAGAATTTATTTTGTGTTCTTATTCCTTTGTTTCAATGTTGGTGTACCGTAGCAGTTCATATAACTCGTGTGCTTTGCGACTGCTGCGGATGATGCCGTGGGCCAGCAGCGTATGTCACCCAGTGGGCTCTTGCTCCCGTGGCTGCTTTCAGAAGGCACCTGGTCAGTGCTTTGTTTTTTCTGTGGCTGGTTAACACGTAGGTTTTGTGACAAACCCTGTCCTGTTCTTCATCACTGCAGTAATTCAAGGTGTGCTGTCATCCTCTTTATTTTTTCTTTAACTCTTATACGTGTTTCTTCCCTTCCGTTGCTTACACCTGGAAATGCTACCAAGCTTGCCCTGTTTGTAGTGGTTTTGCTCAGCTTGTAATGCAATTGCAGTATGACGCTCTTTATTCAACAGCAGCAGCCTAAATCTGTGCAGTGTCTTACCACCGTTGGATTGGTGCATGATGAGTGACATCCCTGATGTCCCCTCTCTGTTGAGAAATATGTGCTGAGGGCTACAGCTGTGGCTGGACTGAACTGAGCAGCACCAAATCCGTTGCTTTCCTGCGGGCTGCTGAACTATCACAATTAAATGCCATGACGAGCTCTCTTACCCTCTGCAGCTCCTGAAGGAAACGTTGCTATAGTTGGGCAGGGTTTGTCAAGGACCCCGGTGGGTTAGATGTGTGAATTCCTAAAGCTTGTGTTTTGCTTTTCTTTTCTAAAAAGAGCTGCTCCACCATCAGACACATAAATCCTTAGTTTGCACATGCAGTGCTCTCAACCAGGTACGCAAACTACTCGTTGCATGCAGCTCACCATCACGAGTCCTTTGCACACAGCTGTTCAGGCGGGAGTTGACTCTTCTCCACAGTTGCATGGCCAAGGCCTGATCCATTTCCCACTGGAGTCTTCAGGGTGAGATGAATGGGCTATTTTATTTATTTATTTATTTATTTTTAATTATTGCATAATTAATAGTCTTTGACTTGCATGAAATCCTGGGTTCTACAGCTTTGCCAATATGGTCCATTATTACTGCCTACTACAACTTGTGTACTTATATGCCTTTCAAAATATTTTTAATTGTTAAAATTGTTTAAAAAATGTTAATTTAGTTTAATTTTTAATTGGGGAAATGGATTCTGGTGTCAAAATGATATTTACTGTGATGCCAATGTTTTGTACCTGTCGTCTAGCTAAACAACATGTAAATACTCTTGATTCAAGAGAAATATGAATGCCAATTATTTATTGTTCTGTGGAGCTATATGTTGCAGATATGTAAGAACTTAAAAGGGAATGTTGTAAAACAAGGTGGAAAAATAAATTTTATGCAACTTCTTTATTTCATCCATATATATCATGTATCATGCACCTGAGTTAGTCCTGGCTCATGTCCAAGATGTGCTTTGGCAGAATTGAAATGTATAGGCTAAGTTGCGTTGTGGCCCTTTCACTTGGCTGAATGGGAAATACACATCTGAGCAATGATCAGTACTTTTTGCTGGTCAACGTAGACCTGTGACGTTATGCTTTGTTGGAGTATCTCTGTTAAAAACAGTTTTCTAGCTGTCTTAACTCAGTTAAGTTAATAATTTTTATATATATATATACACACACACACTCTATTTTATTTATATATATAAATAAATAAAATCGAGTTTGGAAATGACAGCTTTTGCTGCCCTTTATCAAGAGCTAGCTTCTTGCAAGATTGCCTTCTGCAGGTCATCATGGGTCTTTATTGTAGTTTAATGATGTGAAGTAGTCCTGTGGAGAACAAAATTTGGCAATAGGAAGGCTGCTCACCCTGCCTGTGTCCTTCTATGCCTTTTTCCCCCTGCTCATGTGCTCCCAGATAAGTTGCTAGAGATGGTTGCGTACTGAGGACCTCGCGAGTTTGACCACTAGGTGGAACTTCAGCCCTGGGATTGCCAGTCTCGCTTTTGCATTTTCTAGAACCAGTTAGTCCCAGAGTACCCAACTGTCCCAAGGCTTTTTTTTTTTTTTTTTTTTAAACATTCACTCCAATTTGAAAATTCAATTTCGGGAGCCTCAGCTCATTTAGGAAGATACTGGTCAGATTATCCTTACACTTTTTTTAAACTGATGTAACCCCAATTGCGGAGAACATAGCTGTTAATGCTGAAACCCGCTGGTGGGAGTTAGGAGAATCAGGCCTTTTGCTTGAAACGTATACGTGCTTACGTGCTTCTTTTGGAAAAATAATGATGCAATATCATTAGAAACAGCTATTTCTAGGATGTTCTCATCACTTGAACGTTTGATTAAGTAACTTGCTTTACCATAGTCACAATGGTAGTCACACTGATAGACCTGGCTGCTGCGCTTTTGTGTAAGAAGCATTGGGAAGAGGAAGGACTTTGAAACTGAATATTCTCCAAAGGGAAAACTTCAATAACATTGATTACGAACATAATACAATAATTTTCTACCAAAACGTAATAGTTATAAACATTCTAAAGAAAATTAGAAGATAGAATTGGATAAAGTAGATCTATAACTTGGGAGACAACATTTAACTAAAACAGTGATTAGAAACTATACTATAAACTCGGTTAAAGTCATATGTAAAAGTTTTTCTTTTAGATGCTATAGGATGCAGATGCCAGCATCTTAACCTCTCTCATGATTAACAAATTTTGGGGGCTAAAATAGTTAATGCAAATGTTAAATAAACCTTTTTTGTGATGTTTGCGCACTTCAAATGTAGACTCCAGAAATTACAGTAACAGACTTCACTCCCAAGTGTTACCAATTTCCCATTTTAAATGGGTTACATAAGTCCTAGTTAGTGGTTCTTTTAATTTATGGACGGTTTCTTTTTAATGGTGAAATGTGTAATTAAAAAAAGCTAGAAATAGTTTTTCTAAACTCACTCTGGAAAGGGAAGGAGAATTTATGCTTTTTTTTTTTTTTCACCCAAACATTGCATAATAGTAGAAATGTCAAAGATTTCCATAGGGTTTAATTTCATTCTTCATGTGGCTGTGGTCATTCAAGAAGTTTGAACACTGCAGGGGTTGGCAGATTTTTGGAAGATCACGCATCCCAGGATAAGTTTTCAGCCTGGGCTTTACCAAAGAATGCCAGTGGCCTTATTTTTCAAGTTGTGGTTGTATTATATGCTGGTGTCTGTCTTTTTTTTTTTTTTTTTTTTTAAGAAAAAAAGAATAGGTGCTGGCTAGTAATTGGGTATCTTATGGCCCCCTGCCTTATGTGTTGCATTAAAACATATAGTAGCTTCTCTTTACTTTAAAACATATGGGGAACCAGAAAACCTTGTTGATATGCCCTCTGCCTTTTCCTCCTAATTTGTCAAGTACTGACAGCTGTATATCTACATTGCCTATTCTCCGTTGTGTTAGCGTGGCATTCAATATCATGTCGCCATAGCTATTCAGCAGAGGAAGGCAAGTGCTCCTGTTCCCATGTCCCAGGTAGGAAACTGTGGCAGACGGAGCCTGGGCTCTTTAGGTTGTACCCAAAACCCATGATGGAGCACGGAAAGCAAAATGATTTTCTTTTTTCAACTATTAGGCTTTCTCCCCACTTAAGTCAGTCCTGTAGGAAAGGTACTTACTCCACAAACTATTCAGATGTCTCTTCTTAAATTTGGAATGTGATTGCAGGCTTTAAAAAAAATTGAAACTCCATATACTAGGGACTGATAAATCTCCATCCGAAATTTTTGCTGGGTGCCTCCATCTTGCAGTTAGAATTACAGGTCTAAATTACATCTGTGCTACATGTTTTGCAACTGCATGCTAAAGCACCGAATTTCAGAAAAATGTAAGCAGGAGTTAACTGTGGAAATAGCTTTGCTGCAACGAGAGACGTATAATGCAAGCAAAAACTCTGCTGAGTGTGATAGCAGTTATTTGCAGCATTAAATCCTGGTCTGGCACCTATTAAAGGTCAGTAGCGACCCGGACAGGAGTGGCATGCCTGTTCAGACGCTGTGGCTTCCTTGGCCCGCAAGCTAGTGTTTCCTTGCCCTAAAACTCTTTGGGTGGTGTGGCGCTCTCTAGATTACATGGTGAATCTCCGAGTTTCTGCTTCTAGTAATTAAAGTCATAGATGATCAGCAAGTTGCACGATCCTGCCTTCCCAAGAATGTCCTTCCCTCTTCTGCTTTTTGTCCCTTTGTGGCCTAAGACCTAACTATTATTGAGTGAGTGGGTTACAAAAAAAGGGCTTTAAAACCATAGCGTTCCCACTTTAAAGCCTCCTTCTCTTGGCTTGCAGTAACTGTGCACGTAAGGAGGAATATTGTGTGCTGTTCGGAGTCTTGCACAGAAAGAAGTAGTAACAAGAACAATCTGTGCAGAAGAATTTAGCGCATTAAAGATGGGGGTAATAGTCATTCTCATTTGTCCTTTTATGTGAAACAGATTTTATTTTAAATGTACGCTCTGAGTAGCTTAACTACATCCAGAAACTTGTTTACCAGGGTAAACGTGGAGCTGCCCACCATTTAAATTAAGAGCATGAATAGAGGTGAATTGATCATGCTGCAAGATTCTGCTTAGTCAGCTCAGAGCTGCTGCCGAAGCGCGCACCTTGTTGGGCACATGGGAAGGGGGTATCTTCTGAGCCTGCCGTTTCAGCAGGCGCTGTATTTACTTGTGTCTTGCACATCTGCTCCCAAAAAGCTGTGTTATAGCTCCGCTTTAGGCTATATAGTCTCTGCATTTAAACGCAGCTCTACCTTGTGCTAGAATTCTGGCTCTTAATTTTTAAGACATGTCACTTCTGATTCATTTTGTCTCGGGGCAGATTTCGCTGGTGCGTAATTTGTCAGAAAGTGATGCAAACTGCGATTGATCGGGCTTCCTATTTAAAATGAGAATAAACCTTGCATCAGTGAGATCGTCATATGAAATGCCACTGATGCCACGTAATGGTCTCGATGAAGCATGATACCTATTTCAGTAGCAATGATGTAACAACACTGAAAAGAAATGCCATTTGGTGCTGAGCCTACCATAAGGGCAAGGAATGCTGTCCGCAGAAGCAGAATTCCTTTGCATCATTTGTAAATTTGAGATTAAGGTTTTGAATAAAAGACACATTTATAAGGATCAGCATTCGGACATTCATGACAGCCTCTGCTGGACAACGTCTCCTTTCTGACCGAGTGGTTTCCAGTGAATCACTGCGTTCGGCATCTGCCGTTGCTATGGCTGCAGTCCCGTATGGCAGCACACGCTGGGCCATCGCTGTAATCCTCTATAAGGAAGGTCCCGCATGTGAATTGGCTCTCTCGGGCTGTTCAGGGCACTGGTGTGGAGCTGGAAGCTCACATGGGTCACTGTTATCACGTTGTATCACCTTTGATCGTGTTTACGGAATTAAACAGGATAGGACCTTGGAGAAGAGACCTCTGGCTTGCAGCAGAGCGTGAAACAGCATATCAGCTTGCTGTTGGGCTAACAGCACTGCCAACACTCTTCTGCTGGCCCATGCAAGGTAGGCTCTTACTTCTCCCTAGAGACTGTGCTGGAAACGTTTATTATGCTCTCCAGCTGCACCCCTATTAGACTCCATCCTGTTCTCCTTACATTTGACAACCAGCCCACCATGAGCTGTAAAATTTCAGAGCCCTAGTGAAGACCAGCCAACATTTTAACCACTCTCTTGCCAAGGCTCCCTTAGCGGGAGCCTCCAGTGCAGTGATGAGCGCTCTTGCTGCTGGAGCTGTGCTAGCGGTTAGCAAGCCTCATGAAACCGAAGCACAAGTTTTGCCCAGAGAAGGTTAATCTCCCCTAATGTTCACTGCGTGGCATCCCGAATGTCAGCCGCTCCGTGGTGACGCCTGATTTCCATGTGTATGTACATAGCTGTTGCCTGTGCATGTGGATGTGTTTCCAAATTGATCCGCACGAGATCCTTTTCTCAATTTAATCTTTAAAAATAACTGGAGCAAGTTATATCTTGATGTTCATTAATGTAGCTTTAAGTGCTTAATATGCTGTCTTGTCTTCATTATAGCCTGGAACAATTACTTCAAGCCCAATGGCAAGCAGAAAGGTGGTTCTAACATTGAAGGTGAATAAAGTTAAACAAGAGCAAGCAGATTTTTCCCCTAAGTTGTGAGCCGGACTGGCACTGCTTTCGCCCCTTATCTCTCCGCTTGTCTGTGTTCAAGGTGAGTAAAATCCCTGGAGGAGGAGGAGAAGACCAGTTTTAAATAGGTTCTCCACTGTCGTTGTCTGCTGTTAACTATACTAAAGCAGCATTTATCAGTGATTCACAGTGTGGCATAGGAACTTGGACCTTCTCCACCCTGACAGCTGGGCTATAAAACAGAAAAGAGATTTCTAAAAGGCCAAGGTTAGACATTATCAGCCCCTCATCTATTTGGCCTTCTCCGGATACACATCTTTCCAATCTTTAGTACCCTTTTATTTATTCATCAACATGCGTTGCTGCCTTTTAGCTGGGTCCAGATAAATTAACCCAAGTGACAGTTTACATTTTAGGTTGAAACTAGTGCCAGAATTTCCCAGGCACCTCTCCATAGACTAAAGTTTGATATGAAGCTGCTCAGTTTTGCTTCTAGGAGGTCTCAAGCCTCTTGATGATCGGATTTTAACATCTGATTCTCCCTTTGTTTGAGGAGAAGTGCTCTGGAAAACAAATTTGCTAAATGAAGTTGCTATTTGCAACACTTAAAGAGAAAAATCCTTCCAAAATTAACATTGGAAAAAGTGCATTGTGCTGATATTTTGGTGAAAGATCCATGGCTGGTGTAAAGTGTAAACAGACAGGTCATGTTCATTCACACCTTTAGTGATTCTGGCTGGTTTTGTTTAAGTCCAAGTTTAATTCTTGTGAGTCGTTGTTACTGAAGTGTGGAACTAATTTTTACAGGTGCAGTGTTCACCATAAATAGTCCTCAACAGAAAGAAACATCTTGTATTTCATGTCTGAATGACAGCTATTTCCTTCACCAGCCCCTGTGTCTTTCTGTGATCTTTCACCATGAGGGTATCATGCAGAAAAGTGATTTATAAGTGCTCCTACTCCTCTTTCTTTCAGCTCCTGTTGCCATTCCAGCTTCGAAGAACATAATGCGGCAAAGCATTCAGTAAAACCAGAGCCTGAAGGAAATATCAGGTGTTAACATCCAATAAAATGCTAACACGCATGAATGAACTAGAATTGCAAGGTACCTCTTGTATGGCCCAAGCAAGAACTGACCTAATGCAGCAGTTTTATGATGGTGGCAGGTAAGTAGTAATTATAGACCCTGGACTCCATCATGAACTGACTTGTCAAGTTAACTTACTGTCTGAAGTACCTACAGTTACATTGTGAGGGCTTTCTCACTCCTTGTATAACTGAATGCAGTTGCTCCTGAAGAAACATAGCAACTAAATCTGAGGTGCTGAAAGAAATACTGCGCTAGAAATTATGCTGGAGGGAACATTTTATATGCTTTGGGGTAAATTAATGACTGGGTTTGGTTTTTTTAGGAAAAAAAAAAACCTTTGTACACAAATACATACTTTAAAATATATTTTCCTTCAAACACCAACCGTTTTAACAACAGTGTAAATCAGATTTTACAGACCACATATTTCAAGTATGAAGTTCATTAAATGTGTGAAATTCTAGATTAGCTGCCGGGTGTGGCCAGTGCCACGGTAATGAATCGTAAATTGTGTTTAGGATATAGTATCGGATGCCCTCCTCCTGGCGGTGATGTTAAAGGGGTAGCACCACCTTTTCAAAACAGTCATTAACCTTTTGTTATTATGATTAGTTAGTTTAGCCGTTGTGTGATATAGCTAATGACTGCATCAATGTTTCCATCACAAACCTACTGTACAGGTATCTAACTGGATTAGTCCATTGTTATAATTAATAGACCAACTCCTGTCCTCATGTAACTGAAACTAATGCCATCTATTTATACGTGAAATTTAGCTAGTGCTCTGCCAACAGGTGAAGTTGTGTCTTTAGATACGAGAACATCACCCTTTGCCATGAATCACTTCTGCATTGCATGAAAAAATCACTTTATATAGTGAGAGCAAAGTGACTTTGATTTGATGGGTGTTGGAAGTTGTCTGCCAGTGCAGCTGTGTATTGCAGCTGAGCCTGGAGTTGATAAGTGAAGTTATCTGAGTCCTGGGGTTCCTTGAGTATGGTGGGTTTCATAGCCATCCTCTTGGTCTAGGATTCCCACATAAAGTCCTGCCTGAATTAGTCCCGCCGTGAATGCTTTGCATTTTCAAAAGCTTTGCAAACACCCATCCCACTGCTGTGCAAGACCTAATCCCCAGCCCTGCTGGAGGGGATGCTTGCCGCTCTGTGGGGCTTTGGAGGAAGGTCCAGGCTGAGAACTGTGAAGCATTGATGCCTGCTCGTGTGTTCCTCAGCGGGGTCTGAACCCAGTCTTCCTGAAGTGAACAGCAAGGGAAAAGTGTTCGTTTTCCCTGCAATCAGAAGGACTTCTTCAAATTCCTGCCTTTGTCCTCTGCAGTAGCTCCGTGGGAAGGGGTGGCTGAGGTGTACAGCTGGGGGAGCTGATTAATTAGTAATGGAAAATTCCCAGGTAGCAACTCGATGAGGCTAAAAATCTTGGGTTAAGAAGTTTAAGAATTGTGCAGGCACTTCTCATGCAGAGCTGTTGTTGGGGATCTGTTCTGAAAATGCGGCCTGGCAACTGCAGTTGCAGTGGCTTAAGCACTGAAAGAAACAGGTATATAGTAAACGCAGTTTACTTGCCTTCCCTGCATAGAGAAGTACCTCTCCAGCTCCCAAACATGGCTGATGTTCCTCCTAATTATTCCAGCAAGCAATTGCTCTATTTGGCTCTCTCTCTTTCTCTGAACCTTAACTTAAAACCATAGAAAACAAAACAAAACAAACCCCTATGGTTTTATAATCTTCAAGACAAGATATCTTCGGCAAGAAACCAGCATCTTACATCATGGCCACATCCAGGGTTTTTGTTGTTGTTTAATTAGCCTTGATGTTAAAAAAAGATTATAGTTCAATTTTATCCTACATGCTTGTTTGCAAAGAGACTTGGAGCTGTTAACCTAATCATTGATAGTAGTTTGTAAGGCAGTGCCAATCTGGAGGGCTTAAGTGTTCCCTGAAAACAATGTTTGATGTTTAGATAAAAATGTAAATCATGGAGTATAAACATCCCTCTTCATACAYGTTTGCTGAATCAGAGTGCACTAAATGAATTTCAGATTTGGAATAGATCTAGTGCCATTTACAACCAGTAAATGAATTTATTCCTTTTGTTTCTAAGCTGTCACATTTGAATCCTGCTTGCAAAGTTCACGATCCGCTTGTACCTTCCAGAAACATTGCTTTTCCTGGCTGACTCGCCCCTCGTCCTGCCACGAGCAGAAACTTCCCTAAAGCGGCTCCTTTCAAGCGCTGTGCAGACATGCTGCCCAGGATCTTCTGAAGGTGATGGGATTCTCTTCATCCGTTTTGTTCCCCGTAACACTTTCTTTGGCTTTGCTCATCTCTAAGTTTTCGGATTCAGCTGAATGATTCGGTTTATCTTCAGCCCAGGTGTATGCAGTCGGTGGTTAATGCAGAATCTGTTTCTGTGCCCCCACGAGATGAATCTCCAGGAGTGTTATAGCACTTGGCACATTATAGGAAATCTCTTGTGCAGGTCAAAAAAGGCCTCCCGGGGAGAAGATTGCCCCCTTCTATCTATCCATCTGATGGGGCAGCTTATCTCCTGTTCAGTGTCTTGTGTGCATGAGTTCCTGCGCTCCTACAACTGGGGCCYGGCAGTGCCGTTGCTTCAGTTCTCACCTGCAAAAAAAAATGAGGTCCGTTTTTTCGGGAGGTTGCAGTCCAGAATTGCTCTTCCTACTGCTGCAGGTGCAGAGCTGATGCTTCTTTCACAAATAACCTGACATGAAGGTGTTGGACATTTCCATATACAAGTGGTTATGAGCAGCCTTGTGACTGCTTTGCAAATGTGCTTCACTGGCTGGAGTCTTAAATATATCTAGGAGACAGACACGGTAGTAGATAAAATGGAAAATTGTAGCCTAGGATGGTATTATATCAGGCCAACTGAAATAGTTATGTCCTCCTGGTCCCATAATAGGACGCTAATTCAAGAGCTGCCTGACTAAAGACAGCGAGAATGGGGCCCTATTGTTCTATGAGCGAGTCGAAAGACATCTATTTTTTCCTTTACAGGAAATTTTTGAGGGGAGGGGGAAGAGAGAGAATATTCTTTACACTTTCTTCAATATCTTTTTTATTTGTGGTCTTGTTTTCTGCAAAAGCCTTTGTTTGAAAAAAAAAATCATTCTTCACTTATAAAAATTATTTTTAATTTTCAAAAAAGAACCCTTTTACTAAAAGCCAGTTCTCTTTCTCCCTCTCCTTTTTTTTTTTTTTTTTTTTACTACTTGAACTCAAAAAATAGCCCTTCAGTTTATTGGGTTTTATTGAAAAAACAGAAAATTTCAACCAATTTTCATTTTAGATGAAAAGCTATTTCTCATTTGGAAAAAATGTTCTGATGGGAAAAATTCAAGCGGCTCTAGTTCCAATCTTTCTCTGAGAGCTGTATGTGGGTGGATTTCCCCAAGCCACGTGGAGCTCATTACAAGATCAGACACTCCAGTTGTAACTTAATTAAGTGACTGAATATGTTATTCAGACAAGTGCATTGTCAGAAGTAAGCTGAAGTTGGTAACATGCTTTCTGTAGTCATAATGCTCTAGGACTGTTATGAAAAAGGAGGGAGATGCCAGTTTGCATTACTTCAGCAGGCCGAGCCGCAGATGTCGAGTTAGTTGGTCCTCGTTTGGCTCTGTTTGGGAGTCCAGGTTAGCTGCAGTGAAGACACACCCGGAGCGCATAAATCTGGCATTTAGGCACAGCTCCACTTAATGCCTTAAACATGTTGAGGTTGTTCTCAGGAGCGCATTGTACGTGATGGCAGGTTTGGGGAGAGCTGTATTTACTTTGGAAGGGTGATGAGCTTTTGTCAAAAATACTTATTGTTGCTGTGAGCCTGAAATACCTTTGCAAGTGGAAAATAGAGATGTCTCCATGAAGTCTATTTTGATAAACCCTGGGCAGTTGCCCCAGTGGCCTGAGAGCACATCCTCAGGAAGCCTTGATGTCTTATCTCCTGGAGAGCATGAGAGAAAAAAAAAGGGGGGGGGGAGAAAAAACCCCCGCCATTTCGGTTTTATTGCAAATGTCCTGGCCAGGGAGACTTTCCTTGCGAGCGCCGTCTGCAGTGGGCTGCACAGCAGCCCCAGCCCCACTCTCTGCACCCTCGGTCCAGGCAGCGAGTGCATTGCTCGGTCTCCTGCATCGCGCTTGGCTGGGGGCTGTCGCGGTGACAGCATCGCTCCCCGGAGCTACCCCCTTGGCCAGGGCCCGGGCTGGGGCCAGGAGACGCGCTCTCTCCCCCGTGTCCAAAAGCCCAGCCTGCTCTTGGTGAATCTCCGAGGGAGCCCTGTGCACGGGGGGGAGATGGGACTGGTTTTGGGGGGTAGGGACAGGGTCCAGAATGTGCCCCTCAAAGGCACAGGAAGTGTCCTCCTAAAGAGGGAATAAATAGCTATAAATATTAGCTATAAATAGCTCCTTACCTCCAAAAATAAAATCCCTTAGTGATACCAAAATAAGAAAGCAAAGGAAAGTCGGAGGTATTTGGCCTTCCTTTGAAAAGGAAGCTAAAAATAACTATATATATATAAAAATCTCTCGTTTCTAGGGAAAGTCTCTGCCCCCGCATCCAGCTTGTACAGTTATATAAGACTTGAACTATATCCCCCTTCTCCTCCATGGCCACTCGCAAAGCTCTGGGAGCAGCAGCCAGATGGAGAAAGGTTCCATCAGGAAAGTTTAACTCAGCCATGAAGCTGCAGCCAATGGAGGACACGATTCTCTCGCTGAACTCTCCAAAAGCCTTGGAAATCTTACAGTTGTGTCATATGCTGGTTTGGGGAATGCTAGCAGTACCGAGGCCGCCGCCAGCCTTCTTTCACTTTTTTTTTTTCTCTTCACTTTGCACTGAGTTTAATTTGGGTAGCAGGATTCAGCATTTTTAAGTTGGAAAAAACTTGGTGGAAGAAGATATTTTAGGAAAACCCTGTCATGTGAACTAGCGGGAGCCGATCAAACCGAGCTATTAAAAGAAAGACATTGTATTTTTAAACGGTCCAGACTAGGGAAGCCAACCTGTGTGCCATAACCGCTGAGCTGTGACTGCTCCCCCAATTATAGCTCAGCGTGGGAGGAGGCGAAGCTTTCCGTCGGGGTAGCCCATTCTCCGCTCGCTCTGGGATACCCTTTGGCAGCCGCGGTGCTTGTGGGCCCCCCCAGCTGCTTTCCTTTCCCCCCCTGCACCCAGCTGCCCCTCCAGCTCACCCCTTCCTTAATTATTTACCCTCAGCCCTTGCTTTAATGTTAACCCTCCCTCATTCCTCTCCTCTGGTTTTCCCGGTGCAGTTATTATAAGTGATGCTGGGGTGATGAGTTTGGTGCCATGGTAAGGGGCTTGGAGGGGGGGGAGAAGTCAGGCAAAAATAATAGCTCTGCACTTCTCTCCAAGCAAACCAGTTCTCTCTGCTTCCCCTTAATATTTCACAACAGCCATCAGGTCGCTCCAACTTTACTTTAAAGCAGCAACCGATGCAAACAGTGGGTCTGGTCTTGAGCTTGCTTGGAGAATGCGCTGTGGGCTTTAGGCTTTAATAGGCGTGAAACCTAGCACTTATTAAAAGTCGGAGAAATTCGCAGGCAGCGAGGGCCACATGCTCCTGCCGCTGCGGCTCGTGGAGGAGCAGCGCCGGCGCTTGTGCGGGGTCTCCTCTCATACACGTCGTGACTTCAAAGTGGTCAGTTTGGAGGGCTATTAAAACACAGAGTACCTAGATATGAACCTAGGTTGGAGGCATAGGGGTTTTTTGCCTTTTTGAGCCCACTGCAGGAAGTCCCTGGGGCTCAGGGGATGCTTCTGCTGAGCCTGGCATGAAGTAACCGAGAGAAAACTGCTGCAAAGTGGTCAAAAGGCAAAGCTTGCTAACTGCCTTACTGCTCGGCCCCGAACGGCACAGGGGTTTAAACGGGGATGGAAAGAGGAGGCTTCCAGATAGCCACCTCTTGGGGGATTTGCAAATCCCCAGATAGCTCTTATCCCAGAGCGGGGTCGTGATTGATTAAGACGCGGTGCTGGGGTGGCTGGGAGCTGGTCTACACCAGGGGACCTTCCAGCGGGGGGCTGTGCAGCTTAGTTAATTGAACTTAGGTACACGCCGTCAGCGTGAAGCCCCGAAGAGCGGGCTCCCGGACACTTCGAGGGTTCAGTGGAAGTGCATTACATAACAGGCCCGTGGAGCCGGGGAAGGTATTTCCGCCTCAGCATGTCCAAAAATGACAAAGGCTAGGAAAGTGAGGTGCACTGAGTTTCCCTGGCCTGCCTGCAGTTGCTAGTCTGCAAGACAACAAACCAGAGAAGCAGAAAGTTTGATTGTGATACCTCCTTCAAGTCGATTTTGGGACTCAGAGAGTGAAAAATGGAAATGTCGGGCGGGTGCCAGCCAGCCCTCCATGCAGCTCCAGGCCAAGTCCATCTGCAAAGTGACTCACTCCCGGTTGCTACCCGAGACTCTGACCCCGACAGCCATCCCTGTTTAAAATGTAAATGTCGAAGATTGGTCGGATTATACACAAACACTGAGGAACTGCAGAGCTGTCAAGGTCCCAGATGAAGCATTTTATATATCTGAACTCTTGATCCCTTCTGGAAAAAATATATGTAAGTCCAGTTGCATGTAGCCACTGCATCCAGGAAAGACTCAAGAGGCAGATGCTTGTTAACATTAACAGTGAAAACTATACGTTGTAACACAGCACACACTTCACGATATCTTTGACTTTATTTTCCTGTTTTCTTTTGCTTTATTTTCCTGTTTATACATAGTATGTGTAAACACACAAGGGTTGTCTTGGTTTCAGAGGCTTCCTTGGCTATTTCATTCTTTCTAAGCTCCACGTGTATCAGTGGAAAGCCATGGGGTTGCTCCTCTCACTTTCTAAGTGGATCTAAAAATAGCAACAGAGAGAGGTCTGTGAAATGCCACTAAACAAATGAACCGATTTTTTTTTCGTCTTCTGGGTAAAGAATTGAACCAGTGGTAATTAGAAGCCAAAGACTGTGCCAATAACAAGATGGGCATTAATAGGGTGCTGGCAAATATAAAGACATAAATATAAGCTTGGGACTTGAGTTTTCTGAATGATTTATTCAAAGGTAAAAGCAGCAGCAGTCCGAGCTTGTCTCTGCTGGGAAGAAGGAAAACTTCTGCACGGAAGCCCCGTTGCTTTGAAAGGTTTTGCAGTGCCTGCAAGTTTTGTTTAAAAAGCACACTCTGGGATTTTTAACATCATCCATATTTCTTTCTTTCTCGCTCTCTAACTTTCTGCTCAACAATTAAGTGCTTGTGCTGCAGACTGAGAAAGCCGCAGAGCTGCCTTGGCCCGGAGCTGGGAGACGTCATGGATTCCTGAGTGTGAAGTTTGCAGGAAAGCCCTCAGTTTGGGAGATGGAGGCGATCCAGGGGTTTCCATGGCACTGGGATAAACAGGAGGAAACAGTGAGGGAATCCCGTTATTTTACAGCATTCAAAGACTATAAACACTCGGAGCAGGGAAGGAAGTGGCCTTTCCCTCTCTAGTAACCCTCATCTCAGAGCAGAGAACTGACTTCACTTCAGGAACAAGCACAGCCCAGTTCGGATCCCTCTTTGCACCTCCAAACGCTTACGGAGGAGGCGAGCAACAGGGGTTCCCTCTGTCCGGGCAGCACTGGTTGAACATGGTTTAAAGAAGATTTTTTTTTTTCTTTCTCATACTATTGATTTTTGTTTTTTTGTTTTTTGTTTTTCTTTTAATTCCTGATGCAGAGAGAAACTGCCTGTAGGCTGGTACGCTACCACCACATCATGAGGTCTATGGATCAAGGTAGGGTCTTACTTCTTCTACGCTCTATGTTTGTGTTGTGCGTGTGCCCTCCGGCGCACGTTCCCTTTCTCGGAGGGGGTCCGCGCAGCTCGCTCCTCTGCCCAGGTGGTTTATTCTGCCGGTTTTTACGCTCGCTTGCAGGCAGCTCCGCTTGGTAGGCAGGGAGGGTTCGTGGCGAGAAGGTCCGCGGGGAAGGGACTGAACTGGGTTTAGGTTTGGTTTGAAGCGCTCTGCGAAGGCGATACAAATCTGTCTGGAGAAACCTCCTTTAAACTCCAGCCAGAGGGACTCTCCTCTTCCAAGCCAGCACCAGAGGAGTCTCGCTTCCTAACCTCCCGGCCGCTTAACCCTTCCCTCACCTGCCCAGGTCGGGATTGCAGGGCGTTACAGGAGGCTTTCCCGGGCCCGGCGGAGGCTGCGGCAGGGCTGGGCCGGGCCGGCGGCCCCGCCACCGGCGGGGCGAGCCCGGCTCTGGCGGCCGCCC
>NW_020447195.1:3685613-3693301 GCF_003343035.1 Apteryx rowi | reverse complement strand
CCGGCGCCGGTGGAGGCAAGAGTTAAGCGCGGCGAGAGGAGGAGTCTGCCCCGCTGTGAGCGCTCAGTGCGCGCCCCGTGCGCGGCGCGGACGGGCCGCTCCGCTCCGCTCCGCACCGGGCACCGCGGCTTTGCGCCGTCCCTCAACCGTCGGACCCCCCCGCGGCCGGAGGCCGCCGGGGTCTGGCGGCAGCGCTCTCCCTCTCGGCCCCGCCGCCGCCGGGACCGGTGCGGGGGCGGCGGAGGCCGGGCGATGCCGGAGAGCGGCAGCCGTCCAGGCATCGTCCGCGCCCGGCGCCCGGGGCGGCGAGCGGCGCGCCGGGCCCCGGGGGAGGGCGCGGCGCCGGGAGCGGCGCGGCGCGGGGCTGCGGCGGCGAAATGCCGCCACGAAGCCTGGGGAAGGGCAGCGAAGGGAGAGGAAGGGGCATCTCTCCGGGCGGCGGGAGCAGCGGGGACGCGGGGCCCCGGTTTGCGGGCGCGGCCCCTCGCTGCGGAGCCGGGCGGAGGATGCTCCGCGCTTGGGTCCCCGCAGCCCGGCGCTGGTAAAGCCCCCGCGGGGCAGGCAGCCCCGGGGAGCGCTGGCTGCTGCCCGGCGGTGCGGCCCCCCCACCCGGGTGCTCGGCGCTGCACCCCCGGGGGTGGGCGGGGAGCGCAGGTGAGTTACTATTTTTACACGTCAGCGAGCTGCTGGTCCGAGGAGCTGTTTGGCGAGGGGTCGGGGGGAGGAGGTGGGGAAGGGAAGCACTTTTCCATTGACTAGCTCTAGTTTAGATTCCGCCCGCCCCTCTCCCGGCCAGCGCCGATCAAGCCTGGGAACCTGCTCCGCGCCCGCGGAGGGGAGGGGAGCGGAGCGGAGCTGCCCGCGCTGGCAGCGGCGCTCGGCGGTGACTCACCGCGGCCGCGCACAGGCTCGGCCCCGCCGCTGCTGCCGGGGCCGGCGCAGAATGTGCAGCCGGCGTGAAACGGGTGGTGTTAGAGAGCTTCGCTTGAAGGACTCCCAATAGTGGCTATTTATTTTCTTTTGCCTTAGCAGCTCTCATAGTACCTGCCAAAACACACTCATTAACGCATGCACCCGAAGGGGCTCATCCAAGAATTTATAAAAGCCGGTGGAAAGGCTCTGACTGGCTTTGCTGCCCTAGGATCAGGCCCATTGCCCTGTCCCGTTGATGCCCGGCTTTCTCCAGCCATAACCTCCTTTCTGCTGAGTACTTCAGCTGCTCGTAGTCACTCTCATAAATCCCGGAGAAGTTATTTTGCTGCAGAGAAAGCAGGAAAGGCAGGAGATAAGAGACTGCTTGCTCTTCCCCGTGCTGGCAAGGCCACATTCTCACCTGCTTTATGGTAGCAGCATATCAAAGCACAAGGCAGCACTCTGATGGCAGCTACCAAATTCCCTTCCATTATTATGCAGCTCTCTGCTTTCCCCAAGGGTGGCTGTTCCCCGGGAGATCCCTTCCCTCGGGCCCCTGAGCCCTGCAGTCACAGACTGAAATGAAAAGCAGTGATTTTTTTTCCAGATCAAATATTTGAGACCGCAGTAGCCAGACTAGCAGTGCAGTCAGTTGCACAACCCAGCCCAGAGATACTCAAGGAAGGACATACTCCTGCGTCAGGCGTGCATTTTCCCTGAAGTAAAATGCTTGCTTCTGCCGGGGAGTAGGGGTTCAGCCTAACACTGATTTGCCTTTGTGTCACAATTCTGCTCCCAACCGCTCCACAAAGAAAGAGCTGCATTAGGCTGCTAGGGGTTAACAGCACAAGGCACTTTTGGGATCAGCGTCTTGCTTTGGGAGGATTTCAGTACCCACAACAAAGTACAGTAGTCTCATAAATGTAGGGTGTGTAAAAGATACTGTGTTAATAATCCTGGGGCCGAGCTCCTATTTATGATTAGAGTAGGCTCAGAATGGGAAATGAAGACTGCTTGGCCTAAGCCTGTTAGAAAAAGATGCTTCAGCGTCTTTGGTCCCTCGAGCTGTGATTCTGCGAGTGTCAGGGAGACACTAGACACTAGCCATAGTAGGGAGATTCATCAGGTGACCGTGAGCCCCTGCGTCATCTTGTTGGCCCATATCTGTTGCTGCTCTGTCACTTGAGGTGGCTCTTTGCTGGCTGCCTGTGTACACTGCGAGACACAGTCACACCATCTAACCACCAGTGAATCATTCTCAGAGTCTTTCTTATAGCACAGAAATCACATTCACAGATGGGACACTGACATAATTGGAACACTCTTTTATAACATTCCAATAGATATTCTAACTGAAATGTTTCATCATTCATTTTTTGAAATAGCCAAGGATAATAATATCCTAGAACTTCTTTTCCACTACTGGCTTAATCTATTTTTTTTTAACTGTGATATGTGCATTCCTTTGGTTTGCACAGCAGACTTCAGAACTTAATAGGAACATGGAGATATGAGCGATTTTTCCGTTGTCTTTTCTTGCCAAACCGCTTTGAGTCTGAAATTGGGGGGTAATATCTCTGACTCAACCTGACCCCAAAATTGAATAGTAGTGTGCGTGCGTGGGCATCTCTTAAAGGACGTACCAGAATAATATTTCCCTCCTCTCTTTTTTTCTCTATTAGCACTCCCCACAGTCCAGACCAAGCAACTAGTCACTCACAGTCTGAGCTCATTTTAAAGAGCTTGGATTAAGTCCATGTGCAAGTTTTAGTTGCCTGTTAAATTTCTAGTGCCTGCCACATACACCATTAGAACACTAAGATTTTGAGACAGTATTGACTAGTATTTTCTCTGTTTTTTTAGCTGCTAAATGGAAGTTTTTAATTTTAAATACACTTTTCTCTACTTCTTTTTCTGTTTAAAAGTTTAATGTAAGGGTATTACAGTATCACAAAACCAGTGTAAATTGTGTCATCTGGTCCACTTAATGATTAGCATAATCAACATATTTCTGAGATGATTTTCTAAAACTTTCTTCAGTTTGGAACATCATGTGATCACTTGCATTTGTGAAGCTGCTGATACAGGGAATACAGTAAGATGATATAAGTAGAAAATGAATAATAGTGAAGGACGGGTTTAAATTACTGCAGTAAGTTTAAATACTGAGAAATATGTTGAGCACTTCTTAAATCGTTAAAATATAAAAGCATTTGTATTGCGCTAGAAACTGCTCTTTCTTAGCTTTGTTTTCAGACTCCTAGTCCCTAGTACCTGGGTTGTTCAGTATTCACATACTTTTAAAGTTTATTAAAGCAAAGCCCTGCCAAAGTCAAGCAGTGATCCAACTATGTGGAAAAGGCCTCCTTCCATTCTCCAGTTCCCTGAAATGGCAGCACAGTGTATTTCCAGTTATGCTCTGTGCAGAGGCTGCTGCAAGTATACGTGGCTGCAATTTTTGTTAAAGCTGCCAAGGACAGATTTTGCTTAAGATCTTGAAACACCTTTCTGGCTCATGAAAACAGCTTTACAGAAAAATAGGAGTTAATTCTGACTCCCAGCTCTCTAATATGGGTATTAGGAACCCGAGCAGGGTCGTGGCTGGGGGTTGTGACCATGTTGGTCTTTTGATGGTGGTAAGAGAAGGGTCCTTGAAATGAAGGGTCCCTGTAGGAAGGAAGGGTTTCTGGTGTGAAGAAGACTGAGATTTAGGGAAACCAGCTAGTATTTCCGGTCTTTGGGCACTGTATTCTAGCATTTCACTCCAGCCCTAATGGAAAATAAGCATTAGGAAGTGTTTGTCACATTGTGTTTTTCCTTTGATTTGGTGTGGCTGTGTGCTTTTTCTGAGTGCATGTGTTGAACTGAAGAGTCCACAGACTATTCAAGTCTAGTAGTTTTCCTGCTTTTTCTTCATTGCTAATTATTAACAACAGACTGTGGGCAGTATTTGTAAGTTATGTAGCTATAACAGCTAAAACTTAAACAGTTTATAATGTTTTATTTTCACTGTTGGCCAGAGAGTGTGTCTCAGCTAAAATATGCTCAGCCCTTGGAGGTCTTCAAAGCTACAGCTGTCACTCGGTCTGAATACTGCAGCTGCTCGAACCTAGTAATGGTTTCATGCATATCTAACATTTAGGCCAGATCTGTATTTTGTGGATTTGGACCACTTCTGCTCAAAATAACACATTGGTATGTTCCAGCACAGCCCACAGGGTGTATAGCATTTTAATTCACACCTCTATGCACTTGAAGCCTGTGGAAACTGTTATTCCCATACAATACACCATCATGGTCATGTGGGACCAATGTCCTTATGTGCCCTGGTCCATGTGTTGCAGAAGGGAGCAGAGGGAATCTGCTCAACTGCACGCCCGCCGGGTATTGCTCTGGACATCTGTGAAGCTGTCCGTTGGGCGAAACGGTTGAATTCTACAAGTTGAGCTAATCCATACATTTGTCCAACACTTTTCTCATTGCTGTCTTGTCACCCTAATTCCTCGCCAGTGTGAGAGTTTATGATGACATGAAATAGTGGTGGAACTATTTGAAATTACATGGTCATCTTGGAAAGCAAAAGGTACATTTTCCATTCGTGGAGCGTTACTAATTCTAGGAGTAGCTAAGGATACATTTGAAACTTAACGTTCTTAATAGATTTGCAGGCCAGTTAGGAAATAAAGGATAAAGGACAGGGTAAAGATTTGGCAGAAATTGGGGTCATTTCCCCAGGCTCTCCTGCCAGTCACCCATATCTTACTTTAAAAAGGCCTATGTTATTGTTCATGTCTTTCCTTTTTGTGGCTAGTATAAATTATGCTATCCAATCATGCTCCATGTGTTGTTAGTTGGAAAGATGACAGTTCTCTTTAGTGCTAAGCCAAAATCAGCAAGTATATTTAGTTTTTCTAATGAATTTTAAGTAGAAAGGCGAATGATAAAAGGCTAGCTCTCCAACAAACAGTAAGCATCATTTTAAAATGGATATATAAATATGTCAATTTAATATATTTTTCCTTCAAATTTAAACAATTTAGAATGAAACGGGCAGAGCAACACATGCTCCCCCAGGGGTCAGCAGCCAGCAGCGCCCCAGATGCGTTCCCAGGGACAGGACTCAGCCCTGTGCGCAGCACGCCTGCTGGGGTGGCCTCACTTCTGCAGCCAGTAGCCAAGACCGCTAATCGCAGGCAGCGCGGGCCTCCCGCTCCGTGCCGGCGGTGGGAGAGCCCCGTCGCCAGCCCTACCAGAGAGTCAAAGAAACTCCCGCGAGCCAGCGCCTTGTGCAGCAGTGAGAATCGCTGCAGCAGATGAGGTAGACTTTAGCTGTGGTCTCCAACTCAACCACAGAGAGAGCACTGGCTGCTTTTCAGCATAGGCTTCAGCAGTCCCCGCACCAGTGAAAAAGCCACAGCAGGCCAGGAAGAAGCATCGTATTGCACAAGAGCAGACATGCACAGCCTACGAGCTTTTCACGCCTCTTACACGCACATGCACGCGCGCACACACCGAGCTGTGTGCTGACAATGTGGAAACCCAGTAAATTGCCGTTCCTGGTTGTTTTGGCAGTACGTGCAGGAGAAGTTCAAGTAGCTTGGTCAAAGGAAGCTATTGTGTTACTATGTATATTATGCATTAATGAGAAAAAATACTGTCCTTTTAGTCTCTGCTGAGTGAAAATATGGCATCAGTTGCAGTGAAATTGCTCTTTAAGCTAGGGACTATGAATATAGAGTAATGGTTCTTCCGTCTCTGTTTAAAACRCACTCCAGTACTGAATGTATAGGGAGCACATATGAGTAGGGTTCCTGGTATTCCCAGGTAACCATCTCTTTATGTAAATGTCTCAGTAAAAAATCTAGCAAATCAGGTCTACAGGATCACCTGCCCTTTCTGAAAGTCTGGTTTCCCTATCCCTTGGCACTTTCCACTAAAGTATTAGTGTCATAAAGGCCTAATTCCAGTTTGATTATTCCCCCACACACCCCCGACTACATGCAGCTACAAAAGCAGTGCTCTTGCAGTCATCCTTCCTTTCCCTTCATGCCAGAAAGTGCTGTGCAGTGTTTCTGTTCACCAATAGGTGCCTCTAAYGCATCCTGGTAGCTGCTGTTGGATGAAGGGGCCATGTGAACATGAGCTGCTGAGGTTCTTCAGAAGCTCCATGTAGAAGCTGATTTGAAAGCATAGGAAAAAGTCTGAGTTCTTGCATCCTAAACTGGCAAAGGATAGAGGAACAGGATGTGACGACAAGCGTGTGTACTGTGTCATTACTTGTGTGGCCATATTAATGATAAAAGTGACAGGGTATTAGCCAAAATGTAGAGATGCTGGTCCATGTGTGCTATAATAGAGACTTTCTGTGACCTGGGACGAGTAACTTAGGGTCAGATTTGTAGAGTATGTACCTAATGCTGTCATGCTAACAGGCTTAGCAAACAAAAACAAAGTTGAAGTAAACAGCAAAATATTTCTGTAATGATATTGGTCCCTCTACTTTTGCCTCCTTTCCCTGTCTAGAGACTAAGAGCATTTTTCAGACTCAGGCCTGGTGACAGCAATCTGTGCACTTATAAAGGGGGCCATATAAACAGGTAAGTGAGGGAACAGTCTTCTGACCACAGATGCTCTAAGCACACAAATTTAGGATCCCCAGGTACCCACGAGTGAAGTCATTGCTGTTAGTAGCAGCCATGGGAGGGGAGAAGGCCGTCGGGAGGCAGCGCCCAGCACTTTGTGAAGTGCTCAGGGAAGAGGTGATGAATAGGGCCAATGTGGCGAAGGTGGCCCGGGACCTCGGGAAGCTGGCAGCGCTGGCGGTGTGGTCGGTAGGGAACGTGGCAAGAGCCGTGGAAGGCCCATTCTGTGAAATACTGTTTATGAGCGAGGCAGGGAAAGAACAGCGGCCTTGTGCACGATGCAGTTTGCACTTCTGAAGGCGTCCCAGTTAGGAGAGGTTGGCCTGCGATTGCAGAAGGAGACGCATCCAGAAAACTGCCTGCTGCTGCCTTAGCAGCAGCCTGGAATGAGACGAAGGAGCACGTGGCGGGGGATGCACGAAGCCCGGAGAAGGCAAGGGAAGAGCCTGGAGCTGTTGGAGACCCTGGAAACCACATCAGAAAGGGGCCCTGTYGCTGGGGAGCAGGAGGCTGCAGACAAGCGAGCGAGCAGTGCTCAGCCCAGGATAACAGCAGCAGCCGAGGGGCAGAGAGCAGCTCGCTGGAGGGGCTTCCTGGAGGCTCCCCTCGCCGCCGCCGCCGCCACCCCCAGCTCCGTGTAAGGCCATTGCGCTCCCTCGCCCCCGCTGCTCCGCCGCCCCGAGCTCCGCCGGGGCCGGGGCCGGGGCCGGGGCCGGGGCCGGTGCGGGCAGGGCAGGGCTCCTCCTCCGCGGGGGCGGCCCCGGGCGGCAGGTGGCTGCTCGGGAGCAGGAAGCCGCCGCGGCTGCTCTCGCCGATCCCCCCTCGTGTGCCGCCGCCGGGGCTCGCCGCCCGCACCCCGCGCCGCCCCCAGGGACCGGGGGAGATTCTCGTCTTTTTTGTTTTGTTCTGTTCTCCCTTCTCCCTCCTAACTCCCGCCGCACTTGCACTTGGAAGGATACCTGCAGGTTTTCTCGCGGCTGTTGCGTCTTGGGCTCCCCTCGGCAGCAGGCCAGCCCCGGGACGAGCCTCCCGCCTGCCGGTGCCCGGCAGCAGCTGGCCCAGATGAGCGCCGCTGCCCCGGCTGCGGAGCCGGACCCGCAGGAGGGGGGGCCCGGCCCCGGCCCCGGGCCCGGG